>NC_052321.1:2459590-2601664 GCF_016432855.1 Salvelinus namaycush
GAACCACGGTCCGGTTCCTCCGGCGACGATCCACGGTCCGGAGCCTCCGGCGAAGATCCACCGTCTGGAGTCCCCGGCGACAATCTACGTGTCGTTCTTCCGGCGACGACCCACGGTCCGGTTCCTCCGATGACGTATCCACGAGCGGAGTGGGTACTTCGCCCCGCACCGGAGCCGCCCCCGACGATAGGTGCCCACCCGGACCCTCCCCTATTGAGTCAGTATTGCGTCGTAGTCCGCACCTTTTGGGGGGGGGGGGGGGGGGGGGGGGAGGTACTGTCACGCTGAACATAGAGAGCTGTTTATTCTCTAGTTGGTTAGGTCGGGGTGTGATTAAGGGTGTGTTATCTAGGGGAATTATAGTCTATGTTGGCCTGGTATGGTTCCCAATCAGAGGCAGCTGTTTATCGTTGTCTCATGGGGGATCATATTTAGGCAGCCATTTCCCCATTGTGCTTTGTGGGATCTTGTCTAGGTATAGTTGCCTGTGAGCACTACTCTGAGCTTCACGTTTCGTTTGTTCGCTTTATTGTTTTTGTTCTTTTAGTTTCTCTTCCTAATAAAGGATGGAAACATACCACGCTGCATCTTGGTCCAATCCTTTCAATGAGCGTGACAATCATACTAATTTGAGTGTCCTGGATTTACGTTTGCTATGTTACGTCTATGAGACCAGGCTGGACCAGGGCCCCTATCCACAAAACGTTTCAGTGTAGGAGTGCTGATCTAGGATCAGGTCGACCCCTGTCCATATAATCTTATTCATTATGATCTAAAAGGCAAAACTGATCCTTGGTCAGCACTCCTACCCTGAGACAATTATGTGAGTATGAGCCCAGGCCCAAGCCTGCTTAGCTTCAGATGACAGAGAGCAGAGGGATGCAGAAGGGAAAGGCTGCTTACTGGATTTGATTTGGTTTGATATGACATCGTAATCATACACTAACTGACAGGGCAGGATACTGTAGAAAAGGAGACAGGATCACAACTTTAAAATGTCATGTTTTGTTTGACCATATGCTTGTTGATACCGTTTGCTCTTTGGTTTTCCCTGTAGCTCAGTGTATTGGTCCTATCTCAGTAGACTATGGTCACTGCTGTAGTCTTTCCCGGTACCTCCTTCCCATTCCACAATGAGGTGAGGAATTCCTCATATTCCAAACTGTAGCAGCTCCATCTTGCTGACTGTAGCAGTCAAGAGGAATCGGGTGATGAGGGCGGGAATCCTCTCCATAGCAACCGGAAATGGTTGCTAGGATACACGTTGTATGGGAAGCATGGTGGATGAATGGTCTGTGTTCTCCCTTTCTCCATCGCTGAATAAGCGTCAACACTTGAACTTGCGACTCCAGTTCTCCCACCACTTAACTCTGACCTGCCATTGCTGAGCTAGCGAAAGTCAGTTGCTATTAGCATTTCGCTACCAAGTGACGTGCTGCAAATAACTTTTTTTAACTATTTTAAATATGCTGACAGTGTAGATATAACAATATCCAAATCAAATGTATTTATTAAGTCCTTTTTACATCAGCAGATGTCACAAAGTGCTTCTACAGAAACCCAGCCTAAAACCCCAAATAGCAAGCAGTGCAGATGTAGAAGCACAGTGGCAAGGGGGAAAAACGAGAAAGGCAGGAACATAGGAAGAAACCTAGAGAGGAACCAGGCCCTGAGGGGTGGCCAGTCCTCTGGCTGTGGTGGGTGGAGATTATAAGAGTAGATGGTCATTAGGGCCAGATCGTTCTTCAAGATGTTCAAGCGTTCATAGATGACCAGCAGGGTCAAATAATAATCACAGTGGTTGTAGAGGATGCAACAGGTCAGTACCTCAGGAGTAAATGTCAATTGGCTTTTCATATCCGTTCTTATTCACAGATAAAAAGATAGTATAGTAACTTTAATTTTGAACTTTTAGCAACAACTAGTGGTTGGTGGCAAAGGGAGTGTACATTACTGGAAACTTTCAAAGTGTATCAGTAAACTACCAGAATGTTTGTATCTTTGAAGGATTTCATGTCATTTCTCACAACACATCTAGTGGTCCTTTTGGGTGTTTCTGTGTTATCACAGGTGTCTGTAATTATCGCTCGCCCTCTGTGTGGCCTTATCGTGTGTAAAATATATCAAATAATCAAATAAGATGATTTAAAACATTTAAAAATAAAAATGGAACGACAAAGCTGTAAAACATTTTCCTAAATATAAATCATCAACTTAGTGAATACCAATGGTGTTTTAATATGAGGGTTTCAGGATGAAATATCCTTCATGTATTTTCTACACATTTGATTTATTTTACTGTCAATAAGTCTTTGTTGTGAATGTTTTGATGCCAAACTGGTGGCAGTTATGAAAAAAGTCCAAGTTTAAAATAGTTACCGGAATCTCCGGAATCCTAAGGTAAATGACCGGTAGCTTTGCAACCTTAGCAACGCTCCAAATGACAAAAACATTTCATTCTGGCTTGTTTTTATTTATTTTTATTTCACCTTTATTTAACCAGGTAGGCTAGTTGAGAACAAGTTCTCATTTACAACTGCGACCTGGCCAAGATAAAGCAAAGCAGAGTTACACATAAACAAACATACAGTCAATGTACATACAGTATTGTATTTATTTCACACTAAGAACAGCTCAACGCTCCACTCACCTCTTATTCCCACTATTCCTAAAACAACAGACCACCATCTCCCTGTCCCACCTCATCCCCATGATGCTGTGTGAGGCAGCATCTCCCTGCCCCACCTCATCCCCACGATGCTGTGTGAGGCAGCAGAAGGTAGTTGGCACAAAGTAGAAAGCGCCAACCTCAGACTCCGCCTCATGCTGGACTGTCTGCCAGCCTGTGTGAGGGAAAGAGAGAGACAGACTGAGAGAAGGACAATCAATGCCACTTGGGAGAAGTGAACAGACTGGAATGACCTCTTCCTCACCAGCCTTGGCCTGGAAAAGCTCAGGAATGTCGCAGCGACACAAAAGGGTAACGAAGAAAAATGCCAGTTCAATGCGGAACTGGACAAAGGTATTATAGGGCAGGAAAAGTGGCGAGGCTGGACCAAAGGTATTATCGGGCAGGAAAAGTGGCGAGGCTGGACCAAAGGTATTATCGGGCAGGAAAAGTGGCGAGGCTGGACCAAAGGTATTATCGGGCAGGAAAAGTGGCGAGGCTGGACCAAAGGTATTATCGGGCAGGAAAAGTGGCGAGGCTGGACCAAAGCGTGTTTGGACCAAACGTGGTAGCCGATGGTTTACGTGGTGGCTTTACTCCTACCACCACAGTTAGAAACAAAACCAGCCAACAATAGGTGTCCGAATTCTGCTTACTCCTGCTTAATGGTTTGACTGTAGGCGCTTTTCAACTTCCCCCCAAAACAAAACAACACCCATATTTCATCCAATATTTCATCCATATTTCATCCCTTTCCCCATATTATGCTTTACTCATGTAAGCTCTCCACCTCCCACCTCCCCCTCCCTCCCTTCTTCTCCACCCCCCTCCCTTTCTCCCTCCCCTCCTCCCTCCCTTCTTCTCCACCTCCCCTCTCCCTCCCTTCTTCTCCACCTCCCCTCTCCCTCCCTTCTTCTCCACCTCCCCCCTCCCTCCCTTCTTCTCCACCTCCCCCTCCCTCCCTTCTTCTCATCTCCCCCTCCCTCCCTTCTTCTCCCCCTCCCCCCCCTCCCTTCTTCTCCACTCCCCCCTCCTCCTTCTTTCCATCTCCCCCTCCCTCCCCCTTTCTCCACCTCCCCCCTCCTCCCTTCTCTTCCACCTCGCTCCCTTCTTCTCCACCTCCCCTCTCCCTCCCTTCTTCTCCACCTCCCTACCTTCTTCTCCACCTCCCCCTCCCTCCCTTCTTCTCCACCTCCCCTCTCCCTCCCTTCTTCTCCACCTCCCCTCCCTCCTTCTTCTCCACTCCCCCTCCCTCCCTTCTTCTCCCCTCCCCCTCCCTCCCTCTTTCCCCTCCCCCCCTCCCTCCCTTCTTCTCACCTCCCTCTCCCTCCCTTCTTCTCCCCCTCCCCCTCCCTCCCTTCTCTCCACCTCCCCGCCCCCTCCCTTTTCTCCCCCTCCCCTCTCCATTGTTGGTGTTTTCAGCCAGTTATTTTGCTTCCTCGGTGCTATTTGTAAGGTGGGGTGTTGTTGGCAAAGGCTGGTGCTGGTGGAGGGGACTGGGCTCAATGAAAGGAGCCAGCCTGGTACCGTCTGGACCTCTGCCACGGCTGTGTGTGTGTGTGGTGTGTGGTGTGTGTGTGTGTGTGTGCGGTTGGTGTGTGTGTGTGTGTGGTGTGGGTGTGTGTGTGTGTGTGTGTGTGTGTGTGTGTGTGTGTGTGTGTGTGTGTGTGTGTAAGGGATAGAGGGAGGGATGATGAGGATATGGTGGGAGGAGAGAAAGGTGTGTGAAGAGAGATATGGCAGGAGAATGTAACAGAGAGAGAGAGGGAGAACGAGAGGAGAGAGAGAGAAAGTTAGATTCTGGCACAGAGCAAGCTTCTGTTGACCACCGCTACGTGTCGGCGTCTTCTCTCCCTTTTCTCCTCAATTTATTATATATTTTTTTCTTCACTTTTTGGACCGTGCGCCCGTGCCAGTGCGTTCATCTGCCGTCAAAAGGCATATCGGTTTCGGAAGCCAAAAGAATCTCGCCATCCATCCCTCTGTTATGGTCATCTGTTGCTTTTCTCTTTTTTGGCACCCTGCACTTCTCTTTGTTCTCCTCCTGGTTCTCCTCCTGGTTCTCCTGGTTTTCCTCCTGGTTCTCCTGGTTCTCCTCCTGGTTCTCCTGGTTCTCCTCCTGGTTCTCATGGTTCTCCTCCTGGTTTTCCTCCTGGTTCTCCTGGTTTTCCTCCTGGTTCTCCTGGTTTTCCTCCTGGTTCTCCTGGTTTTCCTCCTGGTTCTCCTGGTTCTTCTCTTGGTTTTCCTTCTGGTTCTCCTGGTTCTCCTCCTGGTTCTCCTGGTTCTCATGGTTCTCCTCCTGGTCCTCCTCCTGGTTCTCATGGTTCTCATGGTTCTCCTCCTGGTCCTCCTCCTGGTCCTCCTCCTGGTCCTCCTCCTGGTTCTCCTCCTGGTTCTCCTCCTGGTTCTCCTGGTCCTCCTGGTTCTCCTCTTGGTGCTCCTGGTTCTCCTCCTGGTTATACTGGTCCTCCTGGTTCTCCTGGTTTTCCTCCTGGTTCTCCTGGTTTTCCTCCTGGTTCTCCTGGTTCTCCTCCTGGTTCTCCTGGTTCTCCTCCTGGTTCTCCTGGTTTTTCTCCTGGTTCTCCTCCTGGTTCTTCTCCTGGTTCTCCTCCTGGTTCTCCTCCTGGTTATCCTGGTTCTCCTCCTGGTTCTCCTGGTCCTCATGGTCCTCCTGGTTCTCCTCCTGGTTCTCCTGGTCATCCTGGTTCTCCTGGTCCTCCTGGTTCTCCTCTTGGTGCTCCTGGTTCTCCTCCTGGTTCTCCTCCTGGTTCTCCTCCTGGTTCTCCTCTTGGTGCTCCTGGTTCTCCTCCTGGTTCTCCTGGTCCTCCTGGTTCTCCTCCTGGTTCTTCTGGTTCTCCTCCTGGTTCTCCTCCTGGTTCTCCTGGTTCTCCTTTGTCCTCTCGTCACTTATTTCTCCTCTCCTTTCTGTCTTGCGACACTGCTGTTTGCCCGTTCTTGTCTTATTAAGATATGGTGGTGGGTGGCAGGGGTACCTGTGTGCACATGAATAGGTTGGCAGTGCCAGTCTTCCCAATGGCACAGGATGTGACCTGGCACAGAGGAGCGTGATAAGACGGGTGTCTGCTTCAAGCCATCTATTTCAACATTAGTATCAGGGGATTTGTCTGGTCGAGTCATGTAGTCAGGAAAACCTCATTCAAGATGGCCGTTCAGTGGTGGGTGGAGTCCACTGTGGGGCTCAGGGCTACATTGATTGGTCTCAAAGTTAGCTTTTCAATTTTATAGAGAACTCAGTGTGAACCAACTTACAATAATACATGTTGTATTGTGAATTTGTTTGGGATCTCTCAAGCTGAAATAAATGAGTATGGACCCTTCTACATATGCCTTTAGGTTAGCACTAGTAAAGTCCCAGTCATAGATCATATCAGACCTTGATGGAAAAACTACCGCATGTCAACAAGGCAAATCAAATAATAATGTCAACTAAACAAAATCATACAAAGCAAGACACTACAGTGTTGTCCAGCTCTATTACTGTCTTTAGGTTGGCATCACATCCATCGTATCAAATCCTATTGGTCACGTACACATGCTTAGCAGATGTTAATGCGAGTGTAGCGAAATGCTGACTGACAGTGACAGACAGCCTCTGTAGAGAGAACATTTGGCCTATTAAAACAACCAGTAGCAGGTGAGGATTGGAGATGTTCACTACTCAGGTCCGTGTCAAACGTGTTCTGAAAACCACCCAGATTTGATACTGACCAAAAACAAACGCCCCCATTGCACATTTGTGTGTGTGTGTGTGTGTCTGTCTCTGTGTCTGTGTCTGTGTCTGTCTCTGTGTCTGTCTCTGTGTCTGTCTCTGTGTCTGTCTCTGTCTCTGTGTGTGTGTCTCTGTGTGTCTGTTTCTGTGTGTGTGTCTCTGTGTCTGTCTCTGTCTCTGTGTGTGTGTCTCTGTGTGTCTGTTTCTGTGTGTGTGTCTCTGTGTGTCTGTCTCTGTGTGTCTGTCTCTGTGTGTGTGTCTCTGTGTGTCTGTCTCTGTGTGTCTGTCTCTGTGTGTCTGTCTCTGTGTGTCTGTCTCTGTGTGTCTGTCTCTGTGTGTCTGTCTCTGTGTCTGTCTCTGTGTGTGTGTCTCTGTGTGTGTCTCTGTGTGTCTGTCTCTGTGTGTCTGTCTCTGTGTCTGTCTCTGTGTGTCTGTCTCTGTGTGTCTGTCTCTGTGTCTCTGTCTCTGTGTGTCTGTCTCTGTGTGTCTGTCTCTGTGTCTCTGTCTCTGTGTCTCTGTGTGTGTGTCTCTGTGTGTGTGTCTCTGTGTGTGTGTCTGTCGCTGTGTCTGTCGCTGTGTCTGTCGCTGTGTCTGTCGCTGTGTCTGTCGCTGTGTCTGTCTCTGTGTCTGTCTCTGTGTCTGTCTCTGTGTGTGTCTCTGTGTCTGTCTCTGTGTGTGTGTGCTGTTTATCCAGAGACTAATATTAGTCGGTGCAGCAGTGTAAACCGGCGAGAGATTTACACACTGAGTCACCTCCGTTGTCTTAACGCTAATCAAATCAAATCAAAGTGTATTTGTCACGTGCGCCGAATACAACAGGTGTAGACCTTACAGTGAAATGCTTACTTACAGGCTCTAACCAATAGTGCGAAAAAAAAGTATGTGTGTGTGTGTGTGTAGGTAAGTAAAGAAATAAAACAACAGTAAAAATACATTTGAAAATATGAGTAGCAAGGCTACATACAGACACCGGTTAGTCCGGCTTATTGAGGTAGTATGTAGATATGGTTAAAGTGACTGTGCATATATGAAGGACAGAGAGTAGCAGTAGCGTAAAAAGAGGGGTTGGGGGGGCACACAATCCAAATAGTCCGGGTAGCCATTTGGTTACCTGTTCAGGAGTCTTATGGCTTGGTGATAGAAACTGTTGAGAAGCCTTTTTGTCCTAGACTTGGCACTCCGGTACCGCTTGCCATGCAGTAGTAGAGAGCTCAATCTATGACTGGGGTGGCTGGGGTCTTTGACAATTTTTAGGGCCTTCCTCTGACACCGCCTGGTGTAGAGGTCCTGGATGGCAGGCAGCTTTGCCCCAGTGATGTTTTGGGCCGTACGCACTACCCTCTGGAGTGCCTTGCGGTCAGAGGCCGAGCAATTGCCGTACCAGGCAGTGATGCAACTGGTCAGGATGCTCTCGATGTTGCAGCTGTAGAACCTTTTGAGGATCTCAGGACCCATGCCAATCTTTTAGTTTCCTGAGGGGGATATGCTTTGTCGTGCCCTCTTCACGACTGTCTTGGTGTGTGGACCATTCTAGTTTTTTGTTGATGTGGACACCAAGGAACTTGAAGCTCTCAACCTGCTCCACTACAGCCCTGTCGATGAGAATGGGGACGTGCTCGATCCTCCTTTTCCTGTAGTCCACAATCATCTCCTTAGTTGGTTACGTTGAGGGATAGGTTGTTATTCAGGCACCACCCGGACAGGTCTCTGATCTCCTCCCTATAGCCTGTCTCGTCGTTGTCGGTGATCAGGCCTACCACTGTTGTGTCGTCAGTAAACTTAATGATGGTGTTGGACTCGTGCCTGGCCATGCAGTCGTGGGTGAACAGGGAGTACAGGAGGAGGCTGAGCACGCACCCCTGGGGAGCTCCAGTGTTGAGGATCAGTGTGGCAGATGTGTTGCTACCTACCCTCACCACCTGGGGGTGGCCCGTCAGGAAGTCCAGGATCCAGTTGCAGAGAGAGGGGTTTAGTCCCAGGATTCTTAGCTTACTGATGAGCTTTGAGGGTACTATGATGTTGAACGCTGAGCTGTAGTCAATGAATAGCATTCTCACATAGGTGTTCCTTTAGTCCAGGTGGGAAAGGGGAGTGTGGAGTGCAATAGAGATGGCATCATCTGTGGATCTGTTTGGGTGGTATGCAAATTGGAGTGGGTCTAGGGTTTCTGGGATAATGGTGTTGATGTGAGCCATTACCAGCCTTTCAAAGCACTTCAAGGCTATGGACGTGAGTGCTATGGGTCTGTAGACATTTAGGCAGGTTGCCTTTGTGTTCTTGGGCACAGGGACTATGGTGGTCTGCTTGAACCATGTTGGTATTCCAGACTCAATCAGGGACATGTTGAAAATGTCAGTTTAGACACCTGCCAGTTGGTCAGCACATGCCCGGAGCACACGTCCTGGTAATCCGTCTGGCCCCGCAGCCTTGTTTAAACAGGTCAACATACATGTCTTACTCACGTCGGCTACGGAGAGCGTTGCTTGCCTCGAAGCGAGCATAGATGTCACGATCGTCATAATGATTGGACCAAGATGCAGCGTGGTATGTTTCCATCCTTTTATTTGGAAGAGAAACTAAAAGAACAAAAACAATAAAGCGAACAAACGAAACGTGAAGCTCAGAGTAGTGCTGACAGGCATCTATACCTAGACAAGATCCCACAAAGCACAATGGGGAAATGGCTGCCTAAATATGATCCCCAATCAGAGACAACGATAAACAGCTGCCTCTGATTGGGAACCATACCAGGCCAACATAGACATATAATTCCCCTAGATAACCCACCCTTAATCACACCCCGACCTAACCAACATAGAGAATAAACAGCTCTCTATGGTCAGGGCGTGACAATAGAAGTGATTTAGCTCGTCTGGTAGGCTCGTGTCACTGGGCAGCTCGCGGCTGTGCTTCCCTTTGTAGCCGAGCCCTCTCATCTGTGTGCTACTTTTAATTTCTGTTTTAGTTCTTTAAGAATTTGTTCTTAACCGACTTGTCGAGTTAACTAAAGGTTCAATAAAATAAACTAATATATAAATAGCTCTCTAAGGTATGCTGAAGGTATGCAATGACTGACATGACAAGAAGAAATTTGCACCTTGTGCGTTCTACTATTATTAAGACCAGACTGAGTCCCCCCCCCCCCCCCCACGCTGACCCATCGTTACCCCCTTAGGGGTTTCCTGTCCACATTTGTAATCAACTTTTGGATTACCCAAACTCTCTCGTTCTCGTTCTCTTTCTCCATCACTCTCTGTCTCTCTCTCTCTCTCTCTGTCTTTCTCTCTCTCTGTCTCCATCTCTCTCTGTCTCTCTCTCTCTCAATCTCTCTCTCTACAGTAAAGCTCTGGTCCTGCCTCTCTCTTTGCCTCTCCTTCATCTGCAGTCAGCGAACTACCCAGCATGCCCCTTTCTCTGGCTGTAAGCCCCCTCCACCCCCGTGACCTACTTGAAGGGATCGGGCTCTCTACTGCAGCGTTTTACTACCCTACTCCTCTCTACTGCAGCGTTTTACTACCCTACTCCTCTCTACTGCAGCGTTTTACTACCCTACTCCTCTCTACTGCGGCGTTTTACTACCCTACTCCTCTCTACTGCAGCGTTCTACTACCCTACTCCTCTCTACTGCGGCGTTTAATACCTACTACCTCTCTACTGCCGACGTTTTACTACCCTACTCTCTGCTACTGCGGCGTTTTACTACCCTACTCCTCTCTACTGCGGCGTTTTAACTAACCCTACTCCTCTCTACTTGAGGCGTTTCACTAAACCTACTCCTCTCTACTGCAGCGTTTTCACTACCCTACTCCTCTCTACGGCAGCGTTTTTACTACCCTACTCCTCTCTACTGCAGCGTTTTAACTACCCTACTCCTCTCTACGCAGCGTTCTACTCACCCTACTCCTCTCTACTGCAGCGTTTTACTACCCTACTCCTCTCTACTGCAGCGTTTAACTACCCACTACTCTCTACTAGCAGCGTTTTACTACCCTAACCTCCTCTCTACTGCAGCGTTTTACTACCCTACCTCCTCTCTACTGCAGCGTTTTACTACACCTATCCTCTTCTACTGAGGCGTTTTACTACCCTACTCCTCTCTACTCGGCGGTTTATAACTACCCTAACTGTATACAACTCCCTCTACTGCAGCGTTTACTCGGCCCTTACTCCTCTATACTGCAGCGTTATTACTACCCTACTCCTCTTCTACTGCAGCGTTTTTACTTAAAACTAACCCTATCCTCACTCTAACTGCAGCGTTTTAACTACCCTACTCCTCTCTACTGCAGCGTTTTACTACCCTACCTCTCTACTTACAGGCGTTTTTACTACCCACTTCCTCTCTACTGCGGCGTCTAACTACCCTACTCCTTCTCTACTGCAGCGTTTTTACTACCCTTACTCCTCCTCTACTGCAGGCGTTTTAACTACCATTACTCCTCTCTACTGCGGCGTTTTAACTACCCTACTATACTCCTCTCTACTGCGGCTTTTACTACCCTACTCCTAATCTACTGCGAGCGTTTTACTACCCTACTCCTCTCTACTGCAGCGTTTTACTAATCCTACCTCTCTACTGCAGCGTTTTACTACCCTACTCCTCTCTACTGCAGCTTGTTTAATACTACCCTACTCCTCTCTACTGCAGCGTTTAATCTACCCACTCCTCTCTACTGCAGCGTTTTAAACTACCTACTCCTCTCTACTGCAGCGTTTTCTACCATAATTCCTCTCTTACTGCAGCGTTTTATACCCTACTCCTCTCTACTGCAGCGTATTTACTACCCTAACTCCTCTCTACTGCAGCGTTTTAATACCCTACTCCTCTCTTACTGCAGCGTTTACTACCCTACTTACTCCTCTCCACTGCAGCGTTTACTACCCTACTCCTCTTACTCTGCAGCGTTTTACTACCCTACTCCTCTCTACGAGCGTTTACTACCCTATCCTCTTTACTGCAGCGTTTTTAATACCCTACTTCCTTCTACGCAGCGTTTACTACCCTACTCTCTCTACTAGTTTATACTAGCTTACTGCGCGTTTTACTTACCCTACTCCTCTCTACTGCAGCGTTTTAAAATACCCTACTCCCTCTCTACTTCCAGCGTTTATACCCTACTCCCTCTCTACTGCAGCGTTTTATACCCTACTCCCTCTAATGCAGCGTTATCTACCCTACTCCTACTCTACTGCGGGCGTTTTAACTACCCTATACTCCTATACTCTACTGCAGCGTTTACTACCTAATATTCTCTCTATCTGGCAGCGTTTTCACTACCCTACTCCTCTCCTACTGCGGCGCGTTTTTTACTAACCCTACTCCTCTCTACTGCAGCGTTTTACTACCTACTCCTCTCTACTGCGGCCGTTTTACTACCCTACTCTCTCTCTACTGCAGCGTTTTACTACCCACCCTCTCTACTGCAGAGCTTTTTACTACCCTACTCCTCTCTACTGCGGCGTTTTCACTACCCTCGCTCCTCTCTACTGCAGCGTTTAACTACCCTACTCCTCTCGTACTGCAGCGTTTTTTACTACCCTACTCCTCTCTACTGCGGCGTTTCTAATACCCTACTCCTCTCTACTGCAGCGATCTCTTAACAGTACCACTCTCTACTACGCAGCGTCTTACTACCTACTCCTCTCTACTGCACGTTTAATACTCCTACTCCTCTCTACTGCAGCGTTTTACTACCCTAGCTCCTCTCTACGTGCAGCGTTTTACTACCCTACTCCTCTCTACTGCATCGTTTCACTACCCTACCCCCTACGCGCGTTCTACTACCCTACTCCTCTCTACTGCAGCGTTTTAATACCCTACTCCTCTCTACGCAGCGTTTACTACCCTACTTCCTCCTACTGCAGCGTTCTACTACCCTACTCCTCTCTACGGCAGCGATCCTATCTTATACACCTATACCTACTCCTCTCTACTGCAGCGTTTTAATACCCTATCCTCCTCTACTGCAGCTTTTTTAATACCCTACTACCTCTCTACTGCAGCGTTTCTTACTACCCTACTCCTCTTCTACTGCATGCGTTACTACCCACTCCTCTCAACTGCAGCAGCGTTTCACTAACCCTACTCCTCTCTACTGCGCTTCGTTTCACTACCTACTCCTCTCTACGCAGCGTTAGTACTACCCTAATCTTACCGCTACCATACTCTCTTCACTGCAGCGTTTCACTACCCTACTCCTCTCTACTGCAGCGTTTTACTACCCTACTCCTCTCTACTGCAGCGTTTTAATACCCTACTCCTCTCTACTGCAGCGTTTTACTACCCTACTTCCTTCTCTACTGCGGCGTTTACTACCCTACTCTCCTCTTACTCAGGTTTCACTACCCTTCCTCTCTCGTCTGCGCGGTTTTTAAATACCCCTACTCCTCTCTACTGCGGGTTTCATACCCTACTCCTCTCTACTGCAGGCTTTTAATACCCTACTCCTGCTCTACTGCGGCGTTTTACTACCCTACTCCCTCTCTACTGCAGCGTTTACTACCCTACTCCTCTTCTACTGCGGCGTTTTAACTACCCTACTCCTCTACTACTGCAGCGTTTCATACCGTACTACCTACTCACTGCGGCGTTTTTACTACCCTACTCCTCTCTACTGCAGCGTTTCACTACACTACATCTCCTCTACTGCAGCGTTTTACTACCCTATCTTCTCTCTACGGCAGCGTTTCAATACCCTACTCCTCTCTACTGCGCGTTTTACTACCATACTCCTCTCTACTGCAACGTTCAACTACCCTCCTCCTCTCTACTGCCGATCGTTTTACTACCCTACTCCGTCCTCTACTGCAGCGTTTTAACTACCCTACTCACTCTCTACTGCAGCGTTTTACTACCCTACCTCCTCTATACTGCGGCGTTTTACCAACCCACTCCTCTCTCCTGCGGCGTTTACTACTCTACCTACTCTCTCTACTACTTGCGGCGTTTCACTACCCTACTCCTCTCGTAACTGCAAGCGTGTATACTACTTTCTACCCTTACCTAGCCTCTCTACTGCAGCATGCGTTCACTACCCTACTCCTCTCTCTCTACGCAGCGTTTCCTAAAATAGTATTGCATCACTCTACCCTCTCCTCCTACTTGCGTCGTTTCACTACCCTACTTCCTCTCTACTGCAGCGTGTTTACTACCCTTACTTTTCTCTCTCTACTGCAGCGTTTAACTATCTACTCCTCTCTACTGCAGCGTTTATACCCTACTCCTCGCTCCTTGCAGCGTTTTACTACCCTACTCCTCTCTAACGCAGGTTTACTACCCTACTCCTCTCTACTGGCAGCGTTTTAACTACCCTTACTCTCTCTACTGCAGAAGCGTTTACACTTACCCTACTCCTCTCTCGCAGCGTTTTACTACCCTACTCCTCTCTACTGCAGCGTTTTAACTCCCTACTCCTCTCTACTTGCGGCGTTTTACTACCTACTTCCTCTTACTGTGCAGCTTTTAACTACCCTACTCCTCTCTACGCGGGCGTTCTAACTACCTATCTCCTCCTACTACTGCAGCGTTTTAATACGCTACTCCTCTCTACTGCGATCGTTTTAACTAAACTGACTCCTCTCTACTGCGGCGTTTCAACTACCCTACTCCTCTCTAACTGCAGCGTTTTACTACCCACTCCCTCTCTACTGCAGCGTTTTAACCCTACTTCCTCTCTACTTGCAGCGTTTTACACTCCCTATCCTCCTATCGCGTCATCACTCTCCTCTTACGCGCGTTTAACTACCCTACTCCTCTCTACTGCAGCGTTTCTACTACCCTCGACTCAGCTCTCTTACTACCTCGTTTTTTACCTCCTACGCAGCGTTTTTACTACCACTACTCCTCTCTACTTCTTGTTTTAATACCCTTACTCCTCTCTACTGCAGCGTTTCAAGCACCCTACTCCTCTCTACTGCAAGCTGTTCTACTTACCCTACTCTCTCTCTCTGCAGCGTTTAATACCCTACTCCTCTCTACTGTTTTTTCAGCGTTTCTTTATGTACCCTACTCCTCTCTACGCAGCGTTCTACTACCCTTCTCCTCTCTACTGCAGCCGTTCACTACCCTACTCCTCTCTACTGCAGACGTTTATCACTACCCTACTCCTCTTACTGAGCGTTCTACTACCCTACTCCTCTATACTGCACGTTTTACTACCCTAATCCTCTCTACTACGCAGCGTTTATACTAAAAACCCTACTTCCTCTCCTTTACTGCGGCGTTTTACTACCCTACTCCCTCTCTACTGCAGCGGGTCCTCCTTTCCCCTACCCTTATACTACCTCTCTACTTGCAGGCGTTTTCAATATCTTGCTTTAACCCTACTCCTCTCTAATGATGCGCGTTTTTAATACCCTACTCTCTACTCATTGGCGTTTTACTACCCTACTCCCTCCTACGCAGCGTTTTATATCCCTACTCTCTCACGTTCATCATACCCTTCTGCAGCGTTTTTTACTACCCTACTCTCTCTACTGCAGCGTTTATACTACCTATCCTCTCACATGCACGTTTTCAATACCCTACTCCTCTCTTACTGCAGCGATACCTCCTCTACGTTTACTACCCTACCTCCTCTCTACTGCAGCGTTTATACCCATACCTCCTCTCTACTGCAGCGTTTGTACTACCCTACTCTCTCTACTGAGCGTTTTACTACACCTACTCTCCTACTGCAGCGTTTTACTACCCTACACTTTCCTCTCTACTTGCGAGCGTTTCATAACATCCTCTCTACTTCTCTCTACTGCGGCGTTTTTTAATACCTATCCTCTCTACTTTGGGGCAGCGTTTACTACCCCTACTCCTCTCTACTGCAGCGTATTTATACCCTTGACCTCCTCTCTACTGCAGGTTTATACCCTACTCCCTCTATCTGCAGCTTTTTACTACACTACTCCTCTCTAACTGCAGCGTTTTTAATACCCTACTCCTCCCTACTGCAGCGTTTATACCCTACCCTCTCACTCTCTTGGCTTACTACCTCTTCTCCTCGCGCGTTTACTACCCACTACTCTCACTGCAAGCGTTTTTCTACCCTACCCTCCTCTCTACTGCAGCGTTTTACTACCGCTCACTCCTCTCTACTGCAAGCGTTTTACTACCCTACTCCTCTCTACGCTGGCGTTTTACTACCCTAATCCTCTCTCTCCTACGCGGCGTTTTAATACCCTACTCCATAATCTCGTTTACCCTAACCTTCACTGCAGCGTTTTACTAACCCTACTCCTCTACTACTCAGCAGCGTTTTACTACCCTACTCCTCTCTACTGCGGGCGTTTTAATACCCTACTCCTCCTTACTGCAGAGTTTTAATACCCTAACTCCTCTCTACTGCGGCGTTTTAATACCCTATCCTCTCTACTGCGGCCGGTTTTTTACTACCCTACTTCCTCTCTACTGCAGCGTTTCACTACCCTACTTTCCTACTCTACTGCAGGTTTTAACTAACCCTTACTCCTCTCTACTTGCTCGTTTCACTACCCTACCTCCTCCTCTACTGCAGCGTTTTACTAACCGCTACTCCTCTCTACTGCAGACGTTTTACTACCACTAACTCCTCTCTACTGCATAGGCGTTCACTACCCTACTCTCCTCACTACTGCAGCGTTTAATACCCTACTCCTCTCTGACTGCAGGTTTGTTAACTACCCTACTACTCTTACGAGCGGCGTTTCACTACCCTACTTCCTCTCTACTGCAGCGTTTTACGCAAAATCACTACCTAACTCTCTCCTTCACTGGCGCGTTTTACCTACCCTACTCCTCTTACTAGCAGCGTTTCCACACCCTTACTCTCTCTACGCACGTTGTTACTACCCTACTCCTCATCTACTGCGGCGTTTTACTACCTACTCCTCTCTACTGCAGCGTTTTTACTACCCTATCCTCTCTACTTGCAGCGTTTTACTCTACCCTAATCCTCTTACTGCAGCGTTTTACTCCTCCCTACTCCTAAACAATCTACTGCGGCGTTTTCTACCCTACTCCTCTCTACTGCAGCGTTTAATACCCTACTCTCCTCTCTACTGCGCTTTTAACTACGCATACTCCTCTCTACTTGCAGCGTTCTATACCCTACTCTCCTCTCTACGCAGCGTTTACTACCCTACTCTCTCTACTGCAGCGTTTTAATACCCAGATCCTCTCTCTACTGCAGCGTGTTTACTACCCTACGCCTCTCTACTGCAGCGTTTACTATCATCCTTTCACGCCACGATTTTATACCCTACTCTCTCTACTGCAGCGTATTTTACACCCTACTCCTTCTAGCTGCAGCGTTTAACTACCCGTACTGCCCTCTCTACTGCAGCGTTTATACTACCCTACTCCTCTCTACTGCAAGCGTTTCAGCTACCCTACTCCTCTCTACTGAGCGTTTCTACCTACCCAACTCTCTCTACTCTAGCGCGTTTAACTACCATACGCCTCAGTTATACACTCTCTACTGCGCGTTTACTAACCCTACTCCTCTTCTACTGCACCGTTTACTACCCTACTCCTCTCTACGTGCAGCGATTTACTACCCCTCCTCGCTCTGCAGGCGTTTTACTAATACTCCTCTTATACTGCAGAGTTTCAACTACCTATTCTCTCTACTGCGGGCGTTTTTTACTTACCTAATCCTCTCTACGCGGCGTTTTACTACCATTACTCTCTCTACTCCAGCGTATTCACTACCTACTCCTCCAGACAGGCAGGCAGGCAGGCAGGCAGGCAGGCAGGCAGGCAGGCAGACAGACAGACAGACAGACAGACAGACAGACAGACAGACAGACAGACAGACAGACAGACAGACAGACAGACAGACAGACAGGCAGGCAGGCAGGCAGGCAGGCAGGCAGGCAGGCAGGCAGGCAGGCAGACAGACAGACAGACAGGCAGGCAGGCAGGCAGGCAGGCAGGCAGAACGTGTTGGTACCATCAAGATAAGTACTGTAGGTCTCAATGTTAAGGCCTATTACCAGGCTAGAAACTGTACTGTTTCAGATGATACTACCAGGCTAAGAAATTGAGTGGTGTGTCGTGCAGATAGACGTGCACAGAATGTATTGATACGATCAGGTTAAGTATTGTACTGTTTCAGATAGTGTGGCGGCAAATTCTGATCGGGGTTTCCAGAAATCCAGGTTGGAATATTCCGGGATTCGGAAGGGATTAAGTAGGAAATCTGGAATTTTCCAACAAGGACTTTTGGAAAATAAAAAACATGTTGGGAAACCCTAGTTTCAGATGTTACGATCGGGAAAGGTATTGTACTGTTTCAGATATATTGTTAATACCAGGCTATGTTCTGTACTGTTTCAGATACATTATATTGTTAATACCAGGCTATGTTCTATACTGTTTCAGATGTATTGTTAATGCCAGGCTAAGAACTGTCTGGGTGACGCTGCTTCTCCAACATTAAATCAACACGGTTTATTATAGAGGCAAAACAAATGCATAGACACATGCTGGTACTAGACTCCCCTCTGTCTGTCTCTGCCCCTGTATGTCCCCCCAATCCCTGAGCTAAAGCATGCTAATGATAATGCTGTCAGGTGTGTTACTAAAGGGATATATAACGTATCTACAGCTCTATATGCCATATTGAAATGCCAAATGCTGCCTTATTGTTTTTCCTTAATGCTCCAGTTCCCAGTTTGGTTCCAGAATAGCACTTCACCTAAAGGAGATTGGGACACATAAAGGATAAGTCCAGCCATTATGCCGTGACTGGTATTTGTCACAGGACACAACGCTTTGCTTTGTTGCAATGTTATTTAGTTGTTGTTTAGTTCATCACACAAGAAGAAACAGGTTATGGGCAGAAACCCCATTGTGTGCATACTAAGAGGTTATGAGCAGAAACCCCATTGTGTGCATACTAAGAGGTTATGGGCAGAAACCCCATTGTGTGCATACTAAGAGGTTATGAGCAGAAACCCCATTGTGTGCATACTAAGAGGTTATGAGCAGAAACCCCATTGTGTGCATACTAAGAGGTTATGAGCAGAAACCCCATTGTGTGCATACTAATAGGTTATGGGCAGAAACCCCATTGTGTGCATACTAAGAGGTTATGAGCAGAAACCCCATTGTGTGCATACTAAGAGGTTATGAGCAGAAACCCCATTGTGTGCATACTAAGAGGTTATGAGCAGAAACCCCATTGTGTGCATACTAAGAGGTTATGAGCAGAAACCCCATTGTGTGCATACTAAGAGGTTATGAGCAGAAACCCCATTGTGTGCATACTAAGAGGTTATGAGCAGAAACCCCATTGTGTGCATACTAAGAGGTTATGAGCAGAAACCCCATTGTGTGCATACTAAGAGGTTATGAGCAGAAACCCCATTGTGTGCATACTAACAGGTTATGAGCAGAAACCCCATTGTGTGCATACTAAGAGGTTATGAGCAGAAACCCCATTGTGTGCATACTAAGAGGTTATGAGCAGAAACCCCATTGTGTGCATACTAACAGGTTATGAGCAGAAACCCCATTGTGTGCATACTAACAGGTTATGAGCAGATGAAGATTCTGTGGAATGCCAAAAAGCCAAACCTTGAAACCTAATGAACAAATGGAGGTTTGATTCACTGTAATTATTAGATTTCACTGTAATTATTGGATTTCTCCAGGCTAAACTGTTATCCTATCTCTAGATGTTCTTGCACTATCCTCCTCTTCACAAGCGTAGAAATAGAATGATGGTCAGAACATACAGAGCCTTCAGAAAGTATTCAACCACCTTGACTTGTTCCACATTTTGTTGTGTTACAAAGTGGGATTAAAAGGGATTTGTCATTTTTTTGTCAACAATCTACACAAAGTTCTCTGTCAAAGTGGAAGAATAAAACACTAATATATCTTGATTTGTTAAGTGTTCAGCCCCCCCGGGTCAATACATGTTAGAATCACCTTTGGCAGCGATTACAGCTGTCAGTCTTTCTGAGTCTCTAAAAGCTTTTCACACCTGGATTGTTCAGCATTTTGCCCATTATCCCTTTTCAAACCCTTCAAGCTCTGTCAAGTTGGTTGTTGATCATTGCTAGACAACCATTTAAGTCTTGCCATAGATTTCCAAGCTGATTTAAGTAAAAGGTTTAACTTGGCCACTCAGGAACCTTCAATGTTGTCTTGGTAAGCAACTCTTGTAGATTTGTCCTTGCGTTTTAGGTTATTGTCCTACTGAAAGGTGAATTAATCCCCCAGTGTCTGTTGGATAGCAGACTGAACCAGGTTTTCCTCTAGGATTTTGCCTGTGTTTTAGCTCTATTCTGTACATTTTTATCCTGAAAAACTCCCCAGTCCTTATCAATGACAAGCATACCCATAACATGATGCAGACACCACTTTGCTTGAAAATATAAAGATTGGGACTCAGTGATGTCTTGTGTTGGATTTGCCCCAAACATACCACTTTTTATTCAGAACAAAACGTTTGTTTCTTTACCAGTTGTTTTGCACTATTACTTTAGTGCCTCATTGCAAACAGGATGCATGTTTTGAAATATGTTCTATTCTCTACAGGCTTCCTTCTTTTCACTCTGTCAGTTAGGTTAGTATTGTGGAGTAACTACAATCGTTCTTCTATCACAGCCATTAAACTCTTTTAAAATCACATTGGCCACATGGTGAAATCACTGAGCGGTTTCCTTCTCCAGCAACTGAGTTATTGGGTGTATTGATACACCATCCAAAGCCTAATTAATAGCTTCATGCTCAAAGGGATATTCAGTGTCTGCTTTTTTTTTCAACTTCCAAAATGTGTTGAAAAAATGCCTTCTTTGTTAGGCATTGGAAAACCTCCCTGGTCTTTTTGGTTGTATCTGAAATTCACTTCTCAAATCAATTTTTTTATTTTCCATTTATTTAACTAGGCAAGTCAGTTAAGAACAAATTCTTATTTTCAATGACGGCCTACCGGAGAACAGTGGGTTAACTGGCTTGTTCAGGGGCAGAACGACAGATTTTTACCTTGTCAGCTCGGGGATTTGATCTTGCACCCTTTCGGTTACCAGTCCCAACGCTCTAACCACTAACCACCTGCCGCCCCTACCTTACAGATAATTGTATGTGTGGGGTACAGAGATGAGGTAGTCATTCAACCATCATGTTAAAACACTATTATTGTACACAGAGTGAGTCCATGCAACTTATTATGTGACTTGTTAAGCACATTCTTACTCCTGAACTAATTTAGGCTCGTTGCCATAACAAAAGGGTTGAATACTTATTGTCTCAAGATATTTCAGCTTTAAATGTGGTATTAAATTGTTTAACAAAAATCTACAAACAAAATTCCACTTGGACGTAACAGGGTATTGTGTGTAGATCAGTGACACAAACATCTCAATTAATCCATTTTAAATTCAGACTGTAACAACGAAATGTGAAAAATGTCAAGGGGAAGGCTTTCGGAAGGCACTGTACTAATACTCATGGAACTAGTTCACTTTCTACCCGATCCCTCTGCATCACTGGGCTTTTTCTTCTTGACATGACACCTCCAGAAGTGAAGTTAAAGGTTTCTATCCAGTTTAAAGCACATCGATTCTGAATAGTGTAATATTGCCTCATCTCAAGTTCTGCTGTATGAATGCAGGGTCTACACTATTCCCTAGTGCACTACTTTTGGCCTGAGCCCTGTAGGCCCTGGCCAAAAGTAGTGCACTATATTTTAGGGTGCCATTTTAGCTGCAGACATTAAATGTGACTCTGCATTTATCTAAACTGCTAACGTTTCATTCTCCTTGTCTTCCATTTTTAAAGTTAATTTCAGTTCAACTGATTGTGTATTTTGTCTCTGTTTTAGCTGGTGGAATGTGCATAAGTTAGTCAAAGATTTGGAAAGTTTACAATTCGTGATACAATTGTTTCACAAATTTTATATATTTAATAAAATGATTTTGTGTTTCTTGCTCACTATATGTTTGGCTGTTCAACTTTCTTTTAACACACACACAAAAATATGGATAGGCTTATACAATTAAAAATAGTGGAAAACTTAAGAGCTGGTTTAGACTGGTAGTAACCACTACAGTGTCAGGTTAGACTGGTAGTAACCACTACAGTGTCAGGTTAGACTGGTAGTAACCACTACAGTGTCAGGTTAGACTGGTAGTAACCACTACAGTGTCAGGTTAGACTGGTAGTAACCACTACAGTGTCAGGTTAGACTGGTAGTAACCACTACAGTGTCAGGTTAGACTGGTAGTAACCACTACAGTGTCAGGTTAGACTGGTAGTAACCACTACAGTGTCAGGTTAGACTGGTAGTAACCACTACAGTGTCAGGTTAGACTGGTAGTAACCACTACAGTGCCAGGTTAGACTGGTAGTAACCACTACAGTGCCAGGTTAGACTGGTAGTAACCACTACAGTGTCAGGTTAGACTGGTAGTAACCACTACAGTGTCAGGTTAGACTGGTAGTAACCACTACAGTGCCAGGTTAGACTGGTAGTAACCACTACAGTGCCAGGTTAGACTGGTAGTAACCACTACAGTGTCAGGTTAGACTG
Organism: Salvelinus namaycush; assembly: GCF_016432855.1. Classification (NCBI taxonomy): domain Eukaryota; kingdom Metazoa; phylum Chordata; class Actinopteri; order Salmoniformes; family Salmonidae; genus Salvelinus; species Salvelinus namaycush. The sequence continues at coordinate 2,481,501 of NC_052321.1, forward strand.
GTAGTAACCACTACAGTGTCAGGTTAGACTGGTAGTAACCACTACAGTGTCAGGTTAGACTGGTAGTAACCACTACAGTGTCAGGTTAGACTGGTAGTAACCACTACAGTGTCAGGTTAGACTGGTAGTAACCACTACAGTGTCAGGTTAGACTGGTAGTAACCACTACAGTGTCAGGTTAGACTATTAGTAACCACTACAGTGTCAGGTTAGACTGGTAGTAACCACTACAGTGTCAGGTTAGACTGGTAGTAACCACTACAGTGTCAGGTTAGACTGGTAGTAACCACTACAGTGTCAGGTTAGAAGGTTTAGACTGGTAGTAACCACTACAGTGTCAGGTTAGACTGGTAGTAACCACTACAGTGTCAGGTTAGACTGGTAGTAACCACTACAGTGTCAGGTTAGACTGGTAGTAACCACTACAGTGTCAGGTTAGACTGGTAGTAACCACTACAGTGCCAGGTTAGACTGGTAGTAACCACTACAGTGCCAGGTTAGACTGGTAGTAACCACTACAGTGTCAGGTTAGACTGGTAGTAACCACTACAGTGTCAGGTTAGAAGGTTTAGACTGGTAGTAACCACTACAGTGTCAGGTTAGACTGGTAGTAACCAGTACAGTGTCAGGTTAGACTGGTAGTAACCACTACAGTGTCAGGTTAGACTGGTAGTAACCACTACAGTGTCAGGTTAGACTGGTAGTAACCACTACAGTGCCAGGTTAGACTGGTAGTAACCACTACAGTGTCAGGTTAGACTGGTTGTAACCACTACAGTGTCAGGTTAGACTGGTAGTAACCACTACAGTGCCAGGTTAGACTGGTAGTAACCACTACAGTGTCAGGTTAGACTGGTAGTAACCACTACAGTGTCAGGTTAGACTGGTAGTAACCACTACAGTGCCAGGTTAGACTGGTAGTAACCACTACAGTGTCAGGTTAGACTGGTAGTAACCAGTACAGTGTCAGGTTAGAAGGTTTAGACTGGTAGTAACCACTACAGTGTCAGGTTAGACTGGTAGTAACCACTACAGTGTCAGGTTAGACTGGTAGTAACCACTACAGTGTCAGGTTAGACTGGTAGTAACCACTACAGTGTCAGGTTAGACTGGTAGTAACCACTACAGTGTCAGGTTAGAAGGTTTAGACTGGTAGTAACCACTACAGTGTCAGGTTAGACTGGTAGTAACCACTACAGTGTCAGGTTAGACTGGTAGTAACCACTACAGTGTCAGGTTAGACTGGTAGTAACCACTACAGTGTCAGGTTAGACTGGTAGTAACCACTACAGTGTCAGGATAGACTGGTAGTAACCACTACAGTGTCAGGTTAGACTGGTAGTAACCACTACAGTGTCAGGTTAGACTGGTAGTAACCAGTACAGTGTCAGGTTAGACTGGTAGTAACCACTACAGTGTCAGGTTAGACTGGTAGTAACCACTACAGTGTCAGGTTAGACTGGTAGTAACCACTACAGTGTCAGGTTAGACTGGTAGTAACCACTACAGTGTCAGGTTAGACTGGTAGTAACCACTACAGTGTCAGGTTAGACTGGTAGTAACCACTACAGTGTCAGGTTAGAAGGTTTAGACTGGTAGTAACCACTACAGTGTCAGGTTAGAAGGTTTAGACTGGTAGTAACCACTACAGTGTCAGGTTAGACTGGTAGTAACCACTACAGTGTCAGGTTAGACTGGTAGTAACCACTACAGTGTCAGGTTAGACTGGTAGTAACCAGTACAGTGTCAGGTTAGACTGGTAGTAACCACTACAGTGTCAGGTTAGACTGGTAGTAACCACTACAGTGTCAGGTTAGAAGGTTTAGACTGGTAGTAACCACTACAGTGTCAGGTTAGACTGGTAGTAACCACTACAGTGTCAGGTTAGACTGGTAGTAACCACTACAGTGTCAGGTTAGACTGGTAGTAACCACTACAGTGCCAGGTTAGACTGGTAGTAACCACTACAGTGTCAGGTTAGACTGGTAGTAACCACTACAGTGTCAGGTTAGACTGGTAGTAACCACTACAGTGTCAGGTTAGACTGGTAGTAACCACTACAGTGTCAGGTTAGACTGGTAGTAACCACTACAGTGTCAGGTTAGACTGGTAGTAACCACTACAGTGTCAGGTTAGAAGGTTTAGACTGGTAGTAACCACTACAGTGTCAGGTTAGACTGGTAGTAACCACTACAGTGTCAGGTTAGACTGGTAGTAACCACTACAGTGTCAGGTTAGACTGGTAGTAACCACTACAGTGTCAGGTTAGACTGGTAGTAACCACTACAGTGTCAGGTTAGACTGGTAGTAACCACTACAGTGCCAGGTTAGACTGGTAGTAACCACTACAGTGCCAGGTTAGACTGGTAGTAACCACTACAGTGTCAGGTTAGACTGGTAGTAACCACTACAGTGTCAGGTTAGACTGGTAGTAACCACTACAGTGTCAGGTTAGAAGGTTTAGACTGGTAGTAACCACTACAGTGTCAGGTTAGACTGGTAGTAAACACTACAGTGTCAGGTTAGACTGGTAGTAACCACTACAGTGTCAGGTTAGACTGGTAGTAACCACTACAGTGTCAGGTTAGACTGGTAGTAACCACTACAGTGTCAGGTTAGACTGGTAGTAACCACTACAGTGTCAGGTTAGACTGGTAGTAACCACTACAGTGTCAGGTTAGACTGGTAGTAACCACTACAGTGTCAGGTTAGACTGGTAGTAACCACTACAGTGTCAGGTTAGACTGGTAGTAACCACTACAGTGTCAGGTTAGACTGGTAGTAACCACTACAGTGTCAGGTTAGACTGGTAGTAACCACTACAGTGTCAGGTTAGACTGGTAGTAACCACTACAGTGTCAGGTTAGACTGGTAGTAACCACTACAGTGTCAGGTTAGACTGGTAGTAACCACTACAGTGTCAGGTTAGACTGGTAGTAACCACTACAGTGTCAGGTTAGACTGGTAGTAACCACTACAGTGTCAGGTTAGACTGGTAGTAACCACTACAGTGTCAGGTTAGACTGGTAGTAACCACTACAGTGTCAGGTTAGACTGGTAGTAACCACTACAGTGTCAGGTTAGACTATTAGTAACCACTACAGTGTCAGGTTAGACTGGTAGTAACCACTACAGTGTCAGGTTAGAAGGTTTAGACTGGTAGTAACCACTACAGTGTCAGGTTAGACTGGTAGTAACCACTACAGTGTCAGGTTAGACTGGTAGTAACCACTACAGTGTCAGGTTAGACTGGTAGTAACCACTACAGTGTCAGGTTAGACTGGTAGTAACCACTACAGTGTCAGGTTAGACTGGTAGTAACCACTACAGTGTCAGGTTAGACTGGTAGTAACCACTACAGTGTCAGGTTAGACTGGTAGTAACCACTACAGTGTCAGGTTAGACTGGTAGTAACCACTACAGTGTCAGGTTAGACTGGTAGTAACCACTACAGTGTCAGGTTAGACTGGTAGTAACCACTACAGTGTCAGGTTAGACTGGTAGTAACCACTACAGTGTCAGGTTAGACTGGTAGTAACCACTACAGTGTCAGGTTAGACTGGTAGTAACCACTACAGTGTCAGGTTAGACTGGTAGTAACCACTACAGTGTCAGGTTAGACTGGTAGTAACCACTACAGTGTCAGGTTAGACTGGTAGTAACCACTACAGTGTCAGGTTAGACTGGTAGTAACCACTACAGTGTCAGGTTAGACTGGTAGTAACCACTACAGTGTCAGGTTAGACTGGTAGTAACCACTACAGTGTCAGGTTAGACTGGTAGTAACCACTACAGTGTCAGGTTAGACTGGTAGTAACCACTACAGTGTCAGGTTAGACTGGTAGTAACCACTACAGTGTCAGGTTAGACTGGTAGTAACCACTACAGTGTCAGGTTAGACTATTAGTAACCACTACAGTGTCAGGTTAGACTGGTAGTAACCACTACAGTGTCAGGTTAGACTGGTAGTAACCACTACAGTGTCAGGTTAGACTGGTAGTAACCACTACAGTGTCAGGTTAGAAGGTTTAGACTGGTAGTAACCACTACAGTGTCAGGTTAGACTGGTAGTAACCACTACAGTGTCAGGTTAGACTGGTAGTAACCACTACAGTGTCAGGTTAGACTGGTAGTAACCACTACAGTGTCAGGTTAGACTGGTAGTAACCACTACAGTGTCAGGTTAGACTGGTAGTAACCACTACAGTGCCAGGTTAGACTGGTAGTAACCACTACAGTGCCAGGTTAGACTGGTAGTAACCACTACAGTGTCAGGTTAGACTGGTAGTAACCACTACAGTGTCAGGTTAGAAGGTTTAGACTGGTAGTAACCACTACAGTGTCAGGTTAGACTGGTAGTAACCAGTACAGTGTCAGGTTAGACTGGTAGTAACCACTACAGTGTCAGGTTAGACTGGTAGTAACCAGTACAGTGTCAGGTTAGACTGGTAGTAACCACTACAGTGTCAGGTTAGACTGGTAGTAACCACTACAGTGTCAGGTTAGAAGGTTTAGACTGGTAGTAACCACTACAGTGTCAGGTTAGACTGGTAGTAACCACTACAGTGTCAGGTTAGACTGGTAGTAACCACTACAGTGTCAGGTTAGACTGGTAGTAACCACTACAGTGCCAGGTTAGACTGGTAGTAACCACTACAGTGTCAGGTTAGACTGGTAGTAACCACTACAGTGTCAGGTTATACTGGTAGTAACCACTACAGTGTCAGGTTAGACTGGTAGTAACCACTACAGTGTCAGGTTAGACTGGTAGTAACCACTACAGTGTCAGGTTAGAAGGTTTAGACTGGTAGTAACCACTACAGTGTCAGGTTAGACTGGTAGTAACCACTACAGTGTCAGGTTAGACTGGTAGTAACCACTACAGTGTCAGGTTAGACTGGTAGTAACCACTACAGTGTCAGGTTAGAATGTTTATACTGGTAGTAACCACTACAGTGACAGACTGACCAGGTGAATCCAGGTGAAAGATATGATTCCTTATTGATGTCACTTGTTAAATCCACTTTAATCAGTGTAGATGAAGGGTAGGAGACAGGTTAAATTAGGATTTTTGAACCTTCGGGAGGGTGAATGGCCTAGGAAAAAGATTTAAAGTGTTTTTAAACTGGGTATGGTAATAGGTGCCAGGCACACTGGTTTGTGTAAAGAACTGCAACGCTGCTGGGTTTTTCACGCTCAACAGATTCTAGTGTGTATCAAGAATGCGCCGACCGAGATGGCCGCCTCGCTTCGCGTTCCTTGGAAAATATGCAGTATTTTGTTTTTTTATGTGTTATTCCTTACATTGGTACCCCAGGTAATCTTAGGTTTCATTACATACAGTCGGGAGGAACTACTGAATATAAGAGCAACGTCAACTCACCATCGTTCCAACCAGGAATATGACTTTCCCGAAACGGATCCAGTGTTTTGCCTTCCACCCAATACAATGGATCTGATCCCAGCCGGCGACCCTGTGCGACGCCGTAAAAGGGGCAAACGAGGCGGTCTCCTGGTCAGGCTTCGGAGACGGGCACATCGCGCTCCACTCCCTAGCATACTACTCGCCAGTCTCTTGACAATAAGGTTGATGAAATCCGAGCACGGGTAACATTCCAGAGAGACATCAGAGATTGTAACGTTCTCTGCTTCATGGAAACATGGCTAACTCAAGAGACGCTAACGGAGTCGGTGCAGCCAGCTGGTTTCTTCACACATCGCGCCGACAGAAACATACATCTTTCTGGTAAGAAGAGGGGCGGGGGTGTATGCCTTGTGATTAATAACGAGACGTGGTGTGATCATAACAACATACAGGAACTCAAGTCATTCTGTTCACCTGATCTAGAACTCCTCACAATCAAATGTCGACCGCATTATCTACTAAGGGAATTCTCTTCGATTATAATCACAGCCGTATATATTCCCCCCCAAGCAGACACATCGATGGCCCTGAACAAACTTTATCTGACTCTTTGTAAACTGGAAACCACACACCCTGAGGCTGCATTCATCGTAGCTGGGGATTTTAACAAGGCTAATCTGAAAACAAAACTCCCTAAATTCTATCAGCATATCGATTGTGCTACCAGGGCTGGTAAAACCTTGGATCATTGTTATACTAACTTCCGCGACGCATATAAGGCCCTCCCCCGCCCTCCTTTCGGAAAAGCTGACCACGACTCCATTTTGTTGCTTCCAGCCTACAAACAGAAACTAAAACAACAAGCTCCCTCGCTCAGGTCTGTTCAACGCTGGTCCGACCAATCTGATTCCACGCTTCAAGACTGTTTCGATCACGCGGATTGGAATATGTTCCGCATTGCGTCCAACAACAACATTGACGAATATGCTCATTCGGTGAGCGAGTTCATTAGAAAGTGCATTGACGATGTCGTACCCACAGCAACGATTAAAACATTCCCAAACCAGAAACCGTGGATTGACGGCAGCATTCGCGTGAAACTGAAAGCGCGAACCACTGCTTTTAACCAGGGCAAGGTGACCGGAAACATGACCGAATACAAACAGTGTAGCTATTCTCTCCGCAAGGCAATCAAACAAGCTAAGTCCCAGTACAGAGACAAAATAGAGTCGCAATTCAACAGCTCAGACACAAGAGGTATGTGGCAGGGTCTACAGTCAATTACCGATTACAAAAAGAAAACCAGCCCCGTCGCGGACCAGGATGTCTTGCTCCCAGACAGGCTAAATAACTTTTTTGCTCGCTTTGAGGACAATACAGTGCCACTGACACGGCCCGCTACCAAAACCTGCGGGCTCTCCTTCACTGCAGCCGAGGTGAGTAAAACATTTAAACGTGTTAACCCTCGCAAGGCTGCAGGCCCAGACGGCATTCCCAGCCGCGTCCTCAGAGCATGCGCAGACCAGCTGGCTGGTGTGTTTACGGACATATTCAATCAATCCTTATCCCAGTCTGCTGTTCCCACATGCTTCAAGAGGGCCACCATTGTTCCTGTTCCCAAGAAAGCTAAGGTAACTGAGCTAAACGACTACCGCCCCGTAGCACTCACTTCCGTCATCATGAAGTGCTTTGAGAGACTAGTCAAGGACCATATCACCTCCACCCTACCGGACACCCTAGACCCACTCCAATTTGCTTTCCGACCCAATAGGTCCACAGACGACGCAATCGCAACCACACTGCACACTGCCCTAACCCATCTGGACAAGAGGAATACCTATGTGAGAATGCTGTTCATCGACTACAGCTCAGCATTTAACACCATAGTACCCTCCAAACTCGTCATCAAGCTCGAGACCCTGGGTCTCGACCCCGCCCTGTGCAACTGGGTCCTGGACTTCCTGACGGGCCGCCCCCAGGTGGTGAGGGTAGGTAACAACATCTCCACCCCGCTGATCCTCAACACTGGGGCCCCACAAGGGTGCGTTCTGAGCCCTCTCCTGTACTCCCTGTTCACCCACGACTGCGTGGCCATGCACGCCTCCAACTCAATCATCAAGTTTGCGGATGACACTACAGTGGTAGGCTTGATTACCAACAACGACGAGACGGCCTACAGAGAGGAGGTGAGGGCCCTCGGAGTGTGGTGTCAGGAAAATAACCTCACACTCAACGTCAACAAAACAAAGGAGATGATTGTGGACTTCAGGAAACAGCAGAGGGAGCACCCCCCTATCCACATCGACGGGTCAGTAGTGGAGAAGGTGGAAAGTTTTAAGTTCCTCGGTGTACACATCACGGACAAACTGAATTGGTCCACCCACACAGACAGCGTTGTGAAGAAGGCGCAGCAGCGCCTCTTCAACCTCAGGAGGCTGAAGAAATTCGGCTTGTCACCAAAAGCACTCACAAACTTCTACAGATGCACAATCGAGAGCATCCTGTCGGGCTGTATCACCACCTGGTACGGCAACTGCTCCGCCCACAACCGTAAGGCTCTCCAGAGGGTAGTGAGGTCTGCACAACGCATCACCGGGGGCAAACTACCTGCCCTCCAGGACACCTACACCACCCAATGTCACAGGAAGGCCATAAAGATCATCAAGGACAACAACCACCCGAGCCACTGCCTGTTCACCCCGCTATCATCCAGAAGGCGAGGTCAGTACAGGTGCATCAAAACAGGGACCGAGAGACTGAAAAACAGCTTCTATCTCAAGGCCATCAGACTGTTAAACAGCCACCACTAACATTTAGCGGCCGCTGCCAACATACTGACTCAACTCCAGCCACTTTAATAATGGGAATTGATGGAAATTATGTAAAAATGTACCACTAGCCACTTTAAACAATGCCACTTAATATAATGTTTACATACCCTACATTACTCATCTCATATGTATATACTGTACTCTATACCATCTACTGCATCTTGCCTATGCCGTTCTGTACCATCACTCATTCATATATCTTTATGTACATATTCTTTATCCCTTTACACTTGTGTGTATAAGGTAGTAGTTGTGGAATTGTTAGGTTAGATTACTTGTTGGTTATTACTGCATTGTCGGAACTAGAGCACAAGCATTTCGCTACACTCGCATTAACATCTGCTAACCATGTGTATGTGACAAATAAAATTTGATTTGATTTGATTTGAATGGTCCACCACCCAGAGGACATCCAGCCAACTGAGTTAGGGCATTAATGACAATTGCAGTATAAGGCTTTTTAATACAGATTCAATATGCTCACAGACTGTAAACTATAATGAGACCCGTGAATAAACTAGATAGTTGGCAAATCCAAAAAACATGAAGTTCATCGATCCCCATCGAAGGAGGAGCTGATTTTTTTTTTTTTTTTAAATCTATGAAATGTAATATATATATATAAAATGTATTGTTGGCACCTTCAATTTTTGTACATTTTCTCAAATGTTATATTTCAACACTGTCTGCTCAGAGAATGTCACGCCCTGGACATAGAGAGGTTTTTATTCTCTATTTTGGTTAGGCCAGGGTGTGACTAGGGTGGGCATTCTAGTTTCTTTATTTCTATGTGTTTGGCCGGGTGTGGTTCCCAATCAGAGGCAGCTGTCTGTCGTTGTCTCTGATTGGGAATCATACTTAGGCAGTCCTTTTTCCCTCTTTCATTTGTGGGTTCTTATTTTTGCATTGGTTGTTATTTTGCCCTGCAGAAAGTCACGTTCGTATTTTGTTTTGTTGTTTGTCAGTGTTCATTAATTAAATAAATAGAATGAACACGTACCACGCTGTGCTTTGGTCCACTCCTTCTTCCGACGATCGTGACAGAGAAACACTCTTTTCACACCACTTTGATACAGCACTGGAAGTGCTTGAACCTGATCGAACATCATTGGAGAGACCTGAAAATAGCTGTGCTGTGATTCTACCCATCCAACCCGACAGAGCTTGAGGGGATCTACAGAGAAGAATAGGAGAAACTCCTCAAATACAGGTGTGTCAAGCTTGTAGTGTCATACCCAAGAAGACTCAATGCTGTAATTGCTGCCAAAGGTGCTTCAACAAAGTAAAGGGTCTGAACACTTATGTAAATGTGATTTTAGGCAGTTAGCAAGTTTGGTAGGCTACTAATGACCAGCAGCAGCATCACAGCTTGGAGAAGCCTAGTTACCCTGATTAAACGGTCACGTGACCGCCGGTGTGGCGGAAATATGGTCACCGTAGCAGCCCTAATCATACCCCCAAGACATGCTAACCTCTCACCATTACAACCCCCAAGACATACTAACCTCTCACCATTAAAACCCCCAAGACATGCTAACCTCTCACCATTACAATCCCCAAGACATGCTAACCTCTCACCATTACAACCCCCAAGACATGCTAACCTGTCACCATTACAACCCCCAAGACATGCTAACCTCTCACCATTACAACTCCCAAGACATGCTAACCTCTCACCATTAAAACCCCCAAGACATGCTAACCTCTCACCATTACAACCCCCAAGACATGCTAACCTCTCACCATTACAACCCCCAAGACATGCTAACCTGTCACCATTACAACCCCCAAGACATGCTAACCTGTCACCATTACAACCCCCAAGACATGCTAACCTGTCACCATTACAACCTCCAAGACATGCTAACCTCTCACCATTAGAACCCCCAAGACATGCTAACCTCTCACCATTACAACCCCCAAGACATGCTAACCTCTCACCATTACAACCCCCAAGACATGCTAACCTCTCACCATTCCAATCCCCAAGACATACTAACCTCTCACCATTAAAACCCCCAAGACATGCTAACCTCTCACCATTACAATCCCCAAGACATGCTAACCTCTCACCATTACAACCCCCAAGACATGCTAACCTGTCACCATTACAACCCCCAAGACATGCTAACCTCTCACCATTACAACTCCCAAGACATGCTAACCTCTCACCATTAAAACCCCCAAGACATGCTAACCTCTCACCATTACAACCCCCAAGACATGCTAACCTGTCACCATTACAACTCCCAAGACATGCTAACCTGTCACCATTACAACCCCCAAGACATGCTAACCTGTCACCATTACAACCCCCAAGACATGCTAACCTGTCACCATTACAACCTCCAAGACATGCTAACCTCTCACCATTAGAACCCCCAAGACATGCTAACCTCTCACCATTACAACCCCCAAGACATGCTAACCTCTCACCATTACAACCCCCAAGACATGCTAACCTCTCACCATTACAACCCCCAAGACATGCTAACCTCTCACCATTCCAATCCCCAAGACATGCTAACCTCTCACCATTCCAATCCCCAAGACATGCTAACCTCTCACCATTACAACCCCCAAGACATGCTAACCTCTCACCATTACAACCCCCAAGACATGCTAACCTCTCACCATTACAACCCCCAAGACATGCTAACCTCTCACCATTACAATCCCCCAAGACATGCTAACCTCTCACCATTACAATCCCCCAAGACATGCTAACCTCTCACCATTACAATCCCCAAGACATGCTAACCTCTCACCATTACAATCCCCAAGACATGCTAACCTCTCACCATTACAATCCCCAAGACATGCTAACCTCTCACCATTACAATCCCCAAGACATGCTAACCTCTCACCATTACAATCCCCAAGACATGCTAACCTCTCACCATTACAATCCCCAAGACATGCTAACCTCTCACCATTACAATCCCCAAGACATGCTAACCTCTCACCATTAAAACCCCCAAGACATGCTAACCTCTCACCATTAAAACCCCCAAGACATGCTAACCTCTCACCATTACAACTCCCAAGACATGCTAACCTCTCACCATTACAATCCCCAAGACATGCTAACCTCTCACCATTACAATCCCCAAGACATGCTAACCTCTCACCATTAAAACCCCCAAGACATGCTAACCTCTCACCATTAAAACCCCCAAGACATGCTAACCTCTCACCATTACAACTCCCAAGACATGCTAACCTCTCACCATTACAACTCCCAAGACATGCTAACCTCTCACCATTACAATCCCCAAGACATGCTAACCTCTCACCATTAAAACCCCCAAGACATGCTAACCTCTCACCATTACAATCCCCAAGACATGCTAACCTCTCACCATTACAACTCCCAAGACATGCTAACCTCTCACCATTACAATAGCGGGAGGTTAGCATTTTTGGTGGGGTATGATATTTGTGCGTCTAACTTTCTCACTTATCATCATTCACGAATCGTTCATGATTATCTGTAACCATGGTAACATCCAAATGAATGTAGAAGTGTTTAGAAACATATTCTATTCTTATTTACAATAAAAAGTGACTCCAAAATGACACTTATTTACCATAAATGTATATTGGGCACAAAGAAATCTGACAGCCAACCAAAACAAACAGCAAATGCATCCACCAAGTTTGATTTAATCATTGCGTGCTAATAATATGGGACCAAATACTAAACTTTTGACTACTTTAATACACATATAAGTGAATTTGTCCCAAAACTTTTGAATCCCCCCTAAATTGGGGGGGGGGGTGTAACTATGAACAAAAAGTGCTTTAATTTCTAAGCGGTTTACCCAATATGGATGAAAATACCCTCAAATTAAGCTGACAGTCCGCACTTTAACCTCCTTGTCATTGTATCATTTAAATTCTAAAGGTCTGGAGTACAGAGACAAATCAACAAAATGTGTCACTGTCCCAATTATTATGGAGGGTAGTGTACCTCAACATTTTCCCATTGACTCTTCTCTCTGGCTGATTCCTCCCTGTCTTCAGTATGCTGTCTGATTCCTCACTATCTTCAGTATGCTGTCTGATTCCTCACTATCTTCAGTATGCTGTCTGATTCCTCACTATCTTCAGTATGCTGTCTGATTCCTCCCCTGTCTTCAGTATGCTGTCTGATTCCTCCCTGTCTTCAGTATGCTGTCTGATTCCTCCCTGTCTTCAGTATGCTGTCTGATTCCTCCCTGTCTTCAGTATGCTGTCTGATTCCTCCCTGTCTTCAGTATGCTGTCTGATTCCTCCCTGTCTTCAGTATGCTGTCTGATTCCTCCCTGTCTTCAGTATGCTGTCTGATTCCTCCCTGTCTTCAGTATGCTGTCTGATTCCTCCCCTGTCTTCAGTATGCTGTCTGATTCCTCCCTGTCTTCAGTATGCTGTCTGATTCCTCCCCTGTCTTCAGTATGCTGTCTGATTCCTCCCCTGTCTTCAGTATGCTGTCTGATTCCTCCCCTGTCTTCAGTATGCTGTCTGATTCCTCCCCTGTCTTCAGTATGCTGTCTGATTCCCCCCCTGTCTTCAGTATGCTGTCTGATTCCCCCCCTGTCTTCAGTATGCTGTCTGATTCCTCCCCTGTCTTCAGTATGCTGTCTGATTCCCCCCTGTCTTCAGTATGCTGTCTGATTCCTCCCCTGTCTTCAGTATGCTGTCTGATTCCTCCCCTGTCTTCAGTATGCTGTCTGATTCCTCCCCTGTCTTCAGTATGCTGTCTGATTCCTCCCCTGTCTTCAGTATGCTGTCTGATTCCTCCCCTGTCTTCAGTATGCTGTCTGATTCCTCCCCTGTCTTCAGTATGCTGTCTGATTCCTCCCCTGTCTTCAGTATGCTGTCTGATTCCTCCCCTGTCTTCAGTATGCTGTCTGATTCCTCCCCTGTCTTCAGTATGCTGTCTGATTCCTCCCCTGTCTTCAGTATGCTGTCTGATTCCTCCCCTGTCTTCAGTATGCTGTCTGATTCCTCCCCTGTCTTCAGTATGCTGTCTGATTCCTCCCCTGTCTTCAGTATGCTGTCTGATTCCTCCCCTGTCTTCAGTATGCTGTCTGATTCCTCCCTGTCTTCAGTATGCTGTCTGATTCCTCCCCTGTCTTCAGTATGCTGTCTGATTCCTCCCCTGTCTTCAGTATGCTGTCTGATTCCTCCCCTGTCTTCAGTATGCTGTCTGATTCCTCCCCTGTCTTCAGTATGCTGTCTGATTCCTCCCCTGTCTTCAGTATGCTGTCTGATTCCTCCCCTGTCTTCAGTATGCTGTCTGATTCCTCCCCTGTCTTCAGTATGCTGTCTGATTCCTCCCCTGTCTTCAGTATGCTGTCTGATTCCTCCCCTGTCTTCAGTATGCTGTCTGATTCCTCCCCTGTCTTCAGTATGCTGTCTGATTCCTCCCCTGTCTTCAGTATGCTGTCTGATTCCTCCCCTGTCTTCAGTATGCTGTCTGATTCCTCCCCTGTCTTCAGTATGCTGTCTGATTCCTCCCCTGTCTTCAGTATGCTGTCTGATTCCTCCCCTGTCTTCAGTATGCTGTCTGATTCCTCCCCTGTCTTCAGTATGCTGTCTGATTCCTCCCCTGTCTTCAGTATGCTGTCTGATTCCTCCCCTGTCTTCAGTATGCTGTCTGATTCCTCCCCTGTCTTCAGTATGCTGTCTGATTCCTCCCCTGTCTTCAGTATGCTGTCTGATTCCTCCCCTGTCTTCAGTATGCTGTCTGATTCCTCCCCTGTCTTCAGTATGCTGTCTGATTCCTCCCCTGTCTTCAGTATGCTGTCTGATTCCTCCCCTGTCTTCAGTATGCTGTCTGATTCCTCCCCTGTCTTCAGTATGCTGTCTGATTCCTCCCCTGTCTTCAGTATGCTGTCTGATTCCTCCCCTGTCTTCAGTATGCTGTCTGATTCCTCCCCTGTCTTCAGTATGCTGTCTGATTCCTCCCCTGTCTTCAGTATGCTGTCTGATTCCTCCCCTGTCTTCAGTATGCTGTCTGATTCCTCCCCTGTCTTCAGTATGCTGTCTGATTCCTCCCCTGTCTTCAGTATGCTGTCTGATTCCTCCCCTGTCTTCAGTATGCTGTCTGATTCCTCCCCTGTCTTCAGTATGCTGTCTGATTCCTCCCCTGTCTTCAGTATGCTGTCTGATTCCTCCCCTGTCTTCAGTATGCTGTCTGATTCCTCCCCTGTCTTCAGTATGCTGTCTGATTCCTCCCCTGTCTTCAGTATGCTGTCTGATTCCTCCCCTGTCTTCAGTATGCTGTCTGATTCCTCCCCTGTCTTCAGTATGCTGTCTGATTCCTCCCCTGTCTTCAGTATGCTCTCTGATTCCTCCCCTGTCTTCAGTATGCTCTCTGATTCCTCCCCTGTCTTCAGTATGCTCTCTGATTCCTCCCCTGTCTTCAGTATGCTGTCTGATTCCTCCCCTGTCTTCAGTATGCTCTCTGATTCCTCCCCTGTCTTCAGTATGCTCTCTGATTCCTCCCCTGTCTTCAGTATGCTCTCTGATTCCTCCCCTGTCTTCAGTATGCTCTCTGATTCCTCCCCTGTCTTCAGTATGCTCTCTGATTCCTCCCCTGTCTTCAGTATGCTCTCTGATTCCTCCCCTGTCTTCAGTATGCTCTCTGATTCCTCCCCTGTCTTCAGTATGCTCTCTGATTCCTCCCCTGTCTTCAGTATGCTCTCTGATTCCTCCCCTGTCTTCAGTATGCTCTCTGATTCCTCCCCTGTCTTCAGTATGCTCTCTGATTCCTCCCCTGTCTTCAGTATGCTCTCTGATTCCTCCCCTGTCTTCAGTATGCTCTCTGATTCCTCCCCTGTCTTCAGTATGCTCTCTGATTCCTCCCCTGTCTTCAGTATGCTCTCTGATTCCTCCCCTGTCTTCAGTATGCTCTCTGATTCCTCCCCTGTCTTCAGTATGCTCTCTGATTCCTCCCCTGTCTACAGTATGCTCTCTGATTTCCCCCTGTCTTCAGTATGCTGTCTGATTCCCCCCCTGTCTTCAGTATGCTGTCTGATTCCTCCCCTGTCTTCAGTATGCTGTCTGATTCCTCCCCTGTCTACAGTATGCTGTCTGATTCCTCCCCTGTCTTCAGGATGCTGTCTGATTCCTCCCCTGTCTTCAGGATGCTGTCTGATTCCTCCCCTGTCTTCAGGATGCTGTCTGATTCCTCCCCTGTCTTCAGGATGCTGTCTGATTCCTCCCCTGTCTTCAGGATGCTGTCTGATTCCTCCCCTGTCTTCAGGATGCTGTCTGAGTCCTCCCTGTCTTCAGGATGCTGTCTGAGTCCTCCCTGTCTTCAGGATGCTGTCTGATTCCTCCCCTGTCTTCAGGATGCTGTCTGATTCCTCCCCTGTCTTCAGTATGATGTCTGATTCCTCCCCTGTCTTCAGTATGATGTCTGATTCCTCCCCTGTCTTCAGTATGATGTCTGATTCCTCTCTGTCTTCAGTATGCTGTCTGATTCTTCCCCTGTCTTCAGTATGCTGTCTGATTCCTCCTGGTCTTCAGTATGCTGTCTGATTCCTCCTGGTCTTCAGTATGCTGTCTGATTCCTCCTGGTCTTCAGTATGCTGTCTGAGTCCACCCTGTCTTCAGTATGCTGTCTGATTCCACCCCTGTCTTCAGTATGCTTGTTTGCTCAGTATGATCAGCAGTGTTGATGAGCTACCACATTACCCTGTACAGCTCCTCATTAGAAGGGGAGGAAGAGGAGATGGTATATCTGGGTTCCCTGCTGATTGTGTTGTCCCACACTAGGAACAGGGTATTAGAGTAGGAGAGAGAGAGAGAGCGCTCTAACCAAAAGGGAGACTGGCACAACATTGCTGAAGCATATTTACCATCTCTCTCTCTCTCTCCATCCATCTCTCTCCATCCATTTCTCTCATTTTTCTTTGTCTCTCTCCTCTGCCAACCAACACAGGCTTTAAAAATGTTTAATATTTAATTACCACTATAAATAGCACAGACAGCCATATGACTCAAACCTTCAGACATGTGCCACCACACGGTCTCTCTCGCTCTCTCTCTCTCTCTCTCTCTCTCAGGTTTAGCAAGAGCGCGAAAACTTCAATCAAATGGCATCTATATTTACATTTTAGTCTCTCTCTCTCTCTAGATCTTGGTGATCTACTGAATCATTAAGGGCCTCTGAGTGATCTACTGAATCAATAAGGTCCTCTGAGTGATCTACTGAATCAATAAGGACCTCTGAGTGATCTACTGAATCAATAAGGACCTCTGGGTGATCTACTGAATCATTAAGGTCCTCTGAGTGATCTACTGAATCATTAAGGTCCTCTGAGTGATCTACTGAATCAATAAGGTCCAATGAGTGATCTACTGAATCAATAAGGTCCTCTGAGTGATCTACTGAGTCAATAAGGACCTCTGAGTGATCTACTGAGTCAATAAGGACCTCTGAGTGATCTACTGAGTCAATAAGGACCTCTGAGTGATCTACTGAATCTGAGGGATCTGAATTGCCTGATCTACAAGTGTTCTACTGATGGATCTTCTGTCTAAATGACCCATTCACTCTGTGAAATACATTAAATAATGGCTGCTGGATGACAGCTGTTCACCTGCTCAGAACAGCTACTATACTTTAGCTCCACTGGTTCCTCACAAGAGACTGGTATATTTTATCCATGAAAATGATCTGAGCTGAAGCAGCAATACCGTGTTGTAGAAGTCGATTTGTCCATCCTAAAATAAAGTTGCAAATCCAATGTTGTTATTAAGTTGTGAAATGGACGTCAAAGACCACTTACACAATACTATGAGAACATGACTGAAGTTCTGTACTTCTCTTGTCCACATTACAGGCATCATCGACTCAGTTGGTTTTGTCCAACATGTCTCTGGACCTACTCACTGCTCCAGTCATACTCTGGACCTAGTTTTGTCCCGTGGAATAAATGTTGTGGATCTTAATGTTTTTCCTCATATTCCTGGACTATCGGACCACCATTTTATTACGTTTGCAATCGCAACAAATAATCTGCTCAGACCCCAACCAAGGAGCATCAGAACAGGTGCTATAAATTCTCGGACAACCCGAAGATTCCTAGATGCCCTTCCAGACTGCCGTCATCTACCCAAGGACGTCAGAGTACAACAATCGGTTAACCACCTTACTGAGTAACTTAATTTAACCTTGAGTAATACCCTAGATGCAGTCGCACCCCTAAAAACTAAACATTTGTCATAAGAAACTAGCTCCCTGGTACACAGAAAATACCCGAGCTCTGAAGCAAGCTTCCAGAAAATTGGAACGGAAATGGGACTACACCAAACTGGAAGTCTTCCGACTAGCTTGGAAAGACAGTACCGTGCAGTATCAAAGAGCCCTCACTGCTGCTCGATCATTCTATTTTTCCAACTGAATTGAGGAGAATAAGAACAATCCAACATGTCTTTTTGATACTGTCGCAAATCTAACTAAAAAGCAACATTCCCCAGGAAATGATTGCTTTCAATTCAGCAGTGATAAATTCATGAACTTCTTTGAGGAAAAGATCATGATCATTAGAAAGCAAATTACGGACTCCTCTTTAAATCTGCGTATCCCTCCAAAGCTCAGTTGTCCTGAGTCTGCACAACTCTGCCAGGACCTAGGATCAAGAGAGACACTCAAGTATTTTAATACTATATCTCTTTACACAATGATGAAAATAATCATGGCCTCTAAACCTTCAAGCTGCATACTGGACCCTATTCCAACTAAACACCTGTCACGTTCCTGACCTGTTTTCTCTTGTTTTGTATGTGTTTATTGGTCAGGGCGTGAGCTGGGTGGGCATTTCTATGTGTTGTGTTTCTATGTTGGGTTAAAGGGTTAATTGACCTTGTATGGCTCTCAATCAGAGACAGGTGTTTTCGTTTTCCTCTGATTGAGAGACATACATAGGGAGGTTGTTTCTCACTGTTTGTTTGTGGGTGATTGTCGCTGTGTCTATGTCGATGTTCTATGTTGCATGTATGCACTAGTTCATTCTTAGCTTCACGTTCGTCAGTTTTGTTATTTTGTTAGTTTGTTAAAGTATTTCGTTTCATGTTCATCTTCGTAGAAAAATAAAAGGAAGATGGCTTATTTTCCACATGCTGCGTTTTGGTCCTCACTCTCTCCTATAGACGATCGTGACAGAATCACCCACCCAACTAGGATCAAGCAGCAGGGAAAAGGGCAGCGACAGCAGTGGGAGAAAACCCAGGACTCCTGGACTTGGGAGGAGATCCTGGACGGTAAAGGACCCTGGGTTCAGCCAGGGGAATATCGCCGTCCCAAGGCGGAGTTGGAAGCAGCGAAGGCAGAGAGGCGCTGGTATGAGGAGGCAGCGCGGCGACGCGGTTGGGAGCCCGTGAGTCAGACCCAAAAATTTCTTGGGGGGGGGCACACGAGGAGTGTGGCAAAGCCGGGTAGGATACCTGAGCCAACTCCCCGTGCTTACCGTGGAGTGAGAGGGCGTCGTACTGGTCAGACACCGTGTTATGCGGTAAAGCGCACGGTGTCCCCAGTACGCGTGCTTAGCCCAGTGCGGGCTATTCCACCTCGCCGCACTGGTAGGGCTAAGTTGGGCATCGAGCCGGATGTCACGAAGCCGGCCCAACGCATCTGGCCACCAGTGCGTCTCCTCGGGCCGGCATACATGGCACCAGCCTTACGAATGGTGTCCCCGGTTCGCCAGCATAGCCCAGTGCGGGCTATTCCACCTCGCCGCACTGGCAGGGCTACGGGCACCATTCAACCTGGTAAGGTTGGGCAGGCTCGGTGCTCAAGAGCACGTGTCCTCCTTCACGGTCCGGTATACCCGGTGCCACCTCCATGTACCAGTCCTCCGGTGGCAGCCCCCCATACCAGGCTGTCTCTCCGGGTTCTCTCTCCAGCTGCTCCCCCCTGTCCAGCGCTGTCAGAGCTTTCCTCCTCTCCAGCGCAGCCAGTGCCTATACCACGCACCAGGCTGTCTCTCCGTCTCCTCCCTACAGAGCTGCCCGTCTGTCCAGAGCCGTCCAGCCAGGACCAGCCAGAGCCGACCAGCCAGAGCCGTCCAGCCATGACCAGCCAGAGCCGTCCAGCCAGGACCAGCCAGAGCCGTCCAGCCATGACCAGCCAGAGCCGTCCAGCCAGGACCAGCCAGAGCCGTCCAGCCAGGACCAGCCAGAGCCGTCCAGCCAGGACCAGCCAGAGCCGTCCAGCCAGGACCAGCCAGAGCCGTCCAGCCAGGACCAGCCAGAGCCGTCCAGCCAGGACCAGCCAGAGCCGTCCAGCCAGGACCTGCCAGAGCCGTCCAGCCAGGACCTGCCAGAGCCGTCCAGCCAGGACCTGCCAGAGCCGTCCAGCCAGGACCTGCCAGAGTCCCTCAGCCAGGACCTGCCAGAGTCCCTCAGCCAGGACCTGCCAGAGTCCCTCAGCCAGGACCTGCCAGAGTCCCTCAGCCAGGACCTGCCAGAGTCCCTCAGCCAGGACCTGCCAGAGTCCCTCAGCCAGGACCTGCCAGAGTCCCTCAGCCAGGACCTGCCAGAGTCCCTCAGCCAGGACCTGCCAGAGTCCCTCAGCCAGGACCTGCCAGAGTCCCTCAGCCAGGACCTGCCAGAGTCCCTCAGCCAGGACCTGCCAGAGTCCCTCAGCCAGGACCTGCCAGAGTCCCTCAGCCAGGACCTGCCGCCCCTTATCCCGGTGCTGCCCCTTCATTTAGGTGGGTTTAGTTGGAGGGTGGTCATTGGGAGGGGGATACAGAAGCGGGGAGTGACTATGGTGGTGTGGGGACAGCGTCCGGAGCCTGAGCCACCACCGTGGTCAGATGCCCACCCAGACCCTCCCCTAGACTTTGTGCTGGTGCGCCCGGCGTTCGCACCTTAAGGGGGGGGTTATGTCACGTTCCTGACCTGTTTTCTCTTGTTTTGTATGTGTTTATTGGTCAGGGCGTGAGCTGGGTGGGCATTTCTATGTGTTGTGTTTCTATGTTGGGTTAAAGGGTTAATTGACCTTGTATGGCTCTCAATCAGAGACAGGTGTTTTCGTTTTCCTCTGATTGAGAGACATACATAGGGAGGTTGTTTCTCACTGTTTGTTTGTGGGTGATTGTCGCTGTGTCTATGTCGATGTTCTATGTTGCATGTATGCACTAGTTCATTCTTAGCTTCACGTTCGTCAGTTTTGTTAGTTTGTTAAAGTATTTTGTTTCATGTTCATCTTCGTAGAAAAATAAAAGGAAGATGGCTTATTTTCCACATGCTGCGTTTTGGTCCTCACTCTCTCCTATAGACGATCGTGACAACACCTGAAAGAGCTGCTTCCTGTGCTTGGCCCTCCTATGTTGAACATAATAAACCGCTCCCTATCCACCGGATGTGTACCAAATTCACTAAAAGTGGCAGTAATAAAGCCTCTCTTGAAAAAGCAGAACTTTGACCAAGAAAATATAAAAAACTATCAGCCTATATCGAATCTCCCATTCCTCTCAAAGATTTTAGAAAAAGCTGTTGCGCAGCAACTCACTGCCTTCCTGAAGACTAACAATGTATACGAAATGCTTCAGTCTGGTTTTAGACTCCATCATAGCACTGAGACTGCACTTGTGAAGGTGGTAAATTACCTTTTAATGGCGTCAGACCAAGGCTCTGCATCTGTCCTCGTGCTCCTAGACCTCAGTGCTGCCTTTGACACCATTAATCACCACATTCTTTTGGAGAGATTGGAAACGCAAATTGGTCTACACGGACAAGTTCTGGCCTGGTTTAGATCTTATCTGTCGGAAAGATATCAGTTTGTCTCTGTGGATGGTTTGTCCTCTGACAAATCAACTGTACATTTCGGTGTTCCTCAAGTTTCCATTTTAGGACCACTATTGTTTTCACTATATATTTTACCTCTTGGTGATGTCATTCAGAAACATAATGTTAACTTTCACTGCTATGCAGACAATACACAGCTGTACATTTCAGTGAAACATGGTGAAGCCCCAAAACTGCCCTCCCTGGAAGCCTGTGTTTCAGACATCAGGAAGTGGATGGCGGCAAATGTTTTACTATTAAACTCGGACAAAACAGAGATGCTAGTTCTAGTTCTAGGTCCCAAGAAACAAAGATCTTCTGTTGGATCTGACAATTCATCTTGATAGTTTTACAGTCGTCTCAAATAAAACTGTGAAGGACCTCAACGTTACTCTGGACCCTGATCCCTCTTTTGACGAAAAGAGAGATTTTTTCCATCTACTTAACATTGCAAAAATCAGAAACTTTCTGTGCTTTGGCAAAGTGGGTGGGGTTATATCCTGCCTGGTTGGCCCTATCCAGGTGTGTAGTCAGAGGGGGCAACAGCGTCTCCCGACCCCTCCTGTCTCAACCTCCAGTAATTATACTGCAATAGTTTATGTGTCGGGGGGCTAGGGTCAGTCTGTTATATCTAGAGTATTTCTCCTGTCTTATCCGGTGTCCTGTGTGAATTTAAGTATGCTCCCTAGAATTCTCTTTCTCTCTCTCTTTGTCTCTCGCTTTCTCTTTCCATTCTCTTCTCTCGGAGGACCTGAGCCCTAGGACCATGCCTCAGGACTACCTGGCCTGATGACTCCTTGCTGTCCCCAGTCCACCTGGTCGTGCTGCTGCTCCAGCCTGCGGCTATGGAACCCTGACCTAGTCACCGGATATGCTACCTTGTCCCAGACCTGCTGTTTTCGACTCTCTGTCTCTACCGCACCTGCTGTCTCTAACTCTGAATGATCAGCTATGAAAAGCCAACGGACATTTTCTCCTGAGGTGCTGACCTGTTGCACCCTCTACTACCACTGTGATTATTATTATTTGACCATGCTGGTCATCTATGAACGTTTGAACATCTTGGCCATGTACTGTTATAATCTCCACCCGGCACAGCCAGAAGAGGACTGGCCACCCCTCATAGCCTGGTTCCTCTCTAGGTTTCTTCCTAGGTTCCTGCCTTTCTAGGGAGTTTTTCCTAGCCACCGTGCTTCTACACCTGCATTGCTTGCTGTTTGGGGTTTTAGGCTGGGTTTCTGTACAGCACTTTGAGATATCATCTGATGTAAAAAGGGCTTTATAAATACATTTGATTTGATTGGAAGGTGGTTGAGCCTCCCACAAATTTGTTGTTATATGTTAGTGGTTACCGACACAGGTTGTATGTAGCTTGTGAAATGGCTAATGAAAAACTAGCATCCTCTCAGGTGAGGATGAAAAGGTTGTTTGACCGGCGAGCTGAGCCGCGACAATTTAGTCCAGGGGACCATGTTCTGGCCCTGCTGCCCATTGTCGGTTCACCTTTTCAGGCCAAATTCAGCGTCCCAGACACTGTGGTTCGTCGCGGCCCCAGACACTGTGGTTCGCCAATTGTCCGATCTGAACTATCTGATTGCTACCCCTGAGCGCAGAAAGGCGAATCGGCTCTGCCATGTCAATTTGTTAATTAAAGCCCTATTATGCTCGATTGTCTTCTGAATTGGCTGAATCAGAACTATGTGCTAAACCTGACGTGGTTAGTCCTGTTCTTTTGGTGGAATCCGTTGATCTGAGATCAGCCACTCCACCTTCACATACAGTGGCAGAAGGATGAAGGGTGCCGGGCCCTGATGATGGTATTTTGCAGGGTAGGTTGAAGAATTCAGAATCCTTTGCGAACTTGGAGAGTTTGTTGGGTCACATGTCTGATTGTCAAGCAGAGTTAACTGATTTGATCACTGATTTTCAGTCTTTGTTTGCTGACACACCTTCTCGTACACATTTGGCAGTGCACGATATTGATGTTGGGGTTGCTTATTAAACGTTTGTATCGTGTCTGATTGGAGAAGCTACGTCACTTGGACTCAGAGATTAAGTACATGCTAGTTAATGATATCAGGTGTACCATCATTCTCCAGTTGGGCCTCCCCGTGTCTCTTGGTGAGCAAGCCAGATGGTTCTCTTAGGTTTTGCACTGACTACCGGAAGGTTAATAGTGTGACAACCGGACTCTTACCCACTCCCACGGATGGAAGATTGTGTTGACCAGGTTGGTGCTGCCCGGTTTTTCAGCCAGTTTGATTTGCTGAAGGGTTACTGGCAGGTGCCGTTGTCATCAAGAGCTCGTGAAATACCTGCTTTTATTATTCCTTCAGGTCTTTTCTCCTATACGGTCAGGAGTTTAGGCCTACGCAACACTCCTGCTACGTTTCAGCGTCTTATGAATAGGGTGATCTCTAGCCTTGAAGGCTGTGCTGTTTATCTAGATGATGTGGTTGTTTTATAGTGACACTTGGGAGCGCTATCTGGTGCAGATACGGACTCTGTTTGAACGTTTGCCCGAGGCCTGTCTCACTGTGAACTTAGCCAAATGTGAGTTTGTTCAGG
This sequence comes from Salvelinus namaycush, assembly GCF_016432855.1. Taxonomy (NCBI): domain Eukaryota; kingdom Metazoa; phylum Chordata; class Actinopteri; order Salmoniformes; family Salmonidae; genus Salvelinus; species Salvelinus namaycush. Next base: position 2,505,051 of record NC_052321.1, read on the forward strand.
CAAGTGACCTACCTCGGCAGAGTAGTCGAGTAGGGTCGTGTTCTTCCGGTGCAGGCTAAAGTGGCCATTATCGATCTGTTTCCACCTCCCACCACCAAGAAGGAGCTGCAAGGCTTCCTGGGCATGGTTGGGTATTATCGGGGGTTTTGCTGCAAGGCTTCCTGGGTATGGTTGGGTATTATCGGGGGTTTCGCTGCAAGGCTTCCTGGGTATGGTTGGGTATTATCGGGGGGTTTTGCTGCAAGGCTTCCTGGGTATGGTTGGGTATTATCGGGGGTTTCGCTGCAAGGCTTCCTGGGTATGGTTGGGTATTATCGGGGGTTTCGCTGCAAGGCTTCCTGGGTATGGTTGGGTATTATCGGGGGTTTTGCTGCACGGCTTCCTGGGTATGGTTGGGTATTATCGGGGGTTTTGCTGCAAGGCTTCCTGGGTATGGTTGGGTATTATCGGGGGTTTTGCTGCAAGGCTTCCTGGGCATGGTTGGGTATTATCGGGGGTTTTGCTGCACGGCTTCCTGGGTATGGTTGGGTATTATCGGGGGGTTTTGCTGCAAGGCTTCCTGGGTATGGTTGGGTATTATCGGGGGTTTCGCTGCAAGGCTTCCTGGGTATGGTTGGGTATTATCGGGGGTTTCGCTGCAAGGCTTCCTGGGTATGGTTGGGTATTATCGGGGGTTTTGCTGCAAGGCTTCCTGGGCATGGTTGGGTATTATCGGGGGTTTTGCTGCAAGGCTTCCTGGGTATGGTTGGGTATTATCGGGGGTTTTGCTGCAAGGCTTCCTGGGTATGGTTGGGTATTATCGGGGGTTTTGCTGCAAGGCTTCCTGGGTATGGTTGGGTATTATCGGGGGTTTTGCTGCAAGGCTTCCTGGGTATGGTTGGGTATTATCGGGGGTTTTCTGCAACTTCTCCATGGTTGTAGCACCTCTGACTGATCTGTTGAAGAAGAGGGCTGATTTAATCTGGTCTTCCTGCTGTCAGAGTGCTTTTGAAAATGTGAAACTGCTTCTTAGCTCTGACCCTGTGTTGGCTGCCCCACGATTGGAACTGCCTTTCAGCCTACATGTGGATGCCAGTAATGTGGGAGCAGGTGCTGTGTTGCTTCAAGCAGATGGAGGTGTTGAACATCCTGTTTGCTATTTCTCCCAAAAAAAGTTTAACAGCTATCAGTTGAATTATTCAGTGGGGGAGAAAGAGGCCCTTGCCTTAATCTGGGCGTTGCAGAATTTTGAGGTACAGTATATGTGGGGTCGGGTGTGGTCCTTATTGTGGTTTACACTGACCACAACCCCCTTACTTTCCTGCACACTATGCCTTGCCCAAATCACAGGATTATACGCTGGTGTTTGTTCCTGCAGCCGTTCCATTTGGATGTATGACATGTAAAAGGTGTGGATAATGTGGTGGCTGTTGTGCTTTCCTGTGCACCGATTTAGTCGTTCTTCGGACGGACATTTTTTTATTTTCGGTTGGTGGTCTGTACAGGGTATATTTTGCCCTTCCTGTCGCTATGGCTTCTGCTCTCCTGTCGCTCGGTCTCCATTTCTTTCTCTTAAATTGTTGCTTCCAGGTACCGTGGTTGCTGAGGTTGGATGGGGTCAAGTGATTTGGTTGGGTTGGTGTCATGGGCATCCAATGGGCATTTTACCTTTTATGGTTTGTATAATATTTTGTGTCTGAACCTTTATTAGTTGTGGTTTTTGATCAGTTGTATTGGCTTATTTGTGTGGTTGTGGATTTTGTTTTCGGGTCCTTGTTAGTCCACGGTTTTTATGGGAGGGGGTGTTACGCCCCCTCGCTCTCCCTGCCGCGCCTGTGTTTGTGCTTCTATATGCAGACTGGGGACAGGTGGAGCTGATTGGGTCGTTAAGGTGACAAGTTGCACCTGGGTTTGGGATCAACTAGGAGATAAAAGTTCCTGGTACCCAGTCCTGCCTCTCTCTCTCCACAAACACCATTTTGTTTTGTGATCTGGTTGATTATATTTTTTGATTAGGAGCACACTTACCTTCATCCATGTATCTCCATTACACCACCTTCACACTTCACAGGATATTTTTCCTTTGTAGTTTTATACTTTGTTATATATTTCATAAATATTTGTGTTGCTCCTTAACTGCCAACGTGTGTACTTCCTTGTTTGTCACCATCTAAGAGCCAGGTTGTGACAGTTCACAAATGTTTGGCAACTAAACATGGCCCATGAAACTGAATGAAAAATGATCTTTATATGAATTTTTATGATTCCTTAAATGCAGAACAGAAGCAGACTTATTGTGAATGTTCTATAATATATACAGCATCATGTAAAAACACAGCATCATGTAAAAACACATTTCTCACCTCAGCCTGTTGTAAGTCATGCACCAAAGATCATGGTGCTGTCCTGTCTGACTAGATGATCATGGTGCTGTCCTGTCTGACTAGATGATCATGGTGCTGTCCTGTCTGACTAGATGATCATGGTGCTGTCCTGTCTGACTAGATGATCATGGTGCTGTCCCTGTCTGACTAGATGATCATGGTGCTGTCCCTGTCTGACTAGATGATCAAGGTGCTGTCCCTGTCTGACTCGATGATCATGGTGCTGTCCTGTCTGACTAGATGATCATGGTGCTGTCCTGTCTGACTAGATGATCATGGTGCTGTCCCTGTCTGACTAGATGATCATGGTGCTGTCCTGTCTGACTAGATGATCATGGTGCTGTCCCTGTCTGACTAGATGATCATGGTGCTGTCCCTGTCTGACTCGATGATGATGGTGCTGTCCCTGTCTGACTCGATGATGATGGTTCTGTCTGACACGATGATGATGGTACTGTCTCTGTCTGACTAGATGATCATGGTGCTGTCCTGTCTGACTAGATGATCACGGTGCTGTCCTGTCTGACTAGATGATCACGGTGCTGGTACTGTCTGACTAGACGATCATGGTGCTGGTACTGTCTGACTAGATGATCATGGTGCTGTCCTGTCTGACTAGATGATCATGGTGCTGTCCTGTCTGACTAGATGATCATGGTGATGTCCTGTCTGACTAGATGATCATGGTGCTGTCCCTGTCTGATTCGATGATGATGGTTCTGTCTGACTCGATGATGATGGTACTGTCTCTGTCTGACTAGATGATCATGGTGCTGTCCTGTCTGACTAGATGATCACGGTGCTGTCCTGTCTGACTAGATGATCACGGTGCTGGTACTGTCTGACTAGATGATCATGGTGCTGTCCCTGTCTGACTAGATGATCATGGTGTTGTCCTGTCTGACTAGATGATCATGGTACTGTCTCTGTCTGACTAGATGATCATGGTGCTGGTCCTGTCTGACTAGATGATCATGGTGCTGTCTCTGTCTGACTAGATGATCATGGTGCTGGTCCTGTCTGACTAGATGGTGCTGGTACTGTCTCTGTCTGACTAGATGATCATGGTGCTGTCCTGTCTGACTAGATGATCATGGTGCTGGTCCTGTCTGACTAGATGATCATGGTGCTGGTCCTGTCTGACTAGATGATCATGGTGCTGTCCTGTCTGACTAGATGATCATGGTACTGTCCTGTCTGACTAGATGATCATGGTGCTGTCCCTGTCTGACTAGATGATCATGGTGCTGTCCCTGTCTGACTAGATGATCATGGTGCTGTCCCTGTCTGACTAGATGATCATGGTGCTGGTCCTGTCTGATTAGATGGTGCTGGTACTGTCCCTGTCTGACTAGATGATCATGGTGCTGTCCCTGTCTGACTCGATGATGATGGTGCTGGTCCTGTCTGACTAGATGATCATGGTGCTGTCCCTGTCTGACTAGATGATCATGGTGCTGTCCCTGTCTGACTCGATGATGATGGTGCTGTCCCTGTCTGACTCGATGATGATGGTGCTGTCCCTGTCTGACTCGATGATGATGGTTCTGTCTGACTCGATGATGATGGTACTGTCTCTGTCTGACTAGATGATGATGGTGCTGGTCCTGTCTGACTAGATGTCTGGAATGTGTCGGCAATGTAGTCTGGAAGGAACACCATCTAGATCAGACATGAGATCAGAGAAGCTGTAGGATGGAACACCACCTACATAGATCAGAGAAGCTGTAGGATGGAACACCACCTACATAGATCAGAGAAGCTGTAGGATGGAACACCACCTACATAGATCAGACATGAGATCATTATGTAGGATGGAACACCGCCTACATAGATCAGACATGAGATCATTATGTAGGATGGAACACCACCTACATAGATCAGACATGAGATCATTATGTAGGATGGAACACCAACTACATAGATCAGACATGAGATCATTATGTAGGATGGAACACCACCTACATAGATCAGACATGAGATCATTATGTAGGCTGGAACACCAACTACATAGATCAGACATGAGATCATTATGTAGGATGGAACACCACCTACATAGATCAGACATGAGATCATTATGTAGGGTGGAACACCACCTACATAGATCAGACATGAGATCATTATGTAGGATGGAACACCAACTACATAGATCAGACATGAGATCATTATGTAGGATGGAACACCACCTACATAGATCAGACATGAGATCATTATGTAGGATGGAACACCACCTACATAGATCAGACATGAGATCATTATGTAGGATGGAACACCAACTACATAGATCAGACATGAGATCATTATGTAGGATGGAACACCACCTACATAGATCAGACATGAGATCATTATGTAGGATGGAACACCGCCTACATAGATCAGACATGAGATCATTATGTAGGATGGAACACCGCCTACATAGATCAGACATGAGATCATTATGTAGGATGGAACACCACCTACATAGATCAGACATGAGATCATTATGTAGGATGGAACACCAACTACATAGATCAGACATGAGATCATTATGTAGGATGGAACACCACCTACATAGATCAGACATGAGATCATTATGTAGGATGGAACACCGCCTACATAGATCAGACATGAGATCATTATGTAGGATGGAACACCACCTACATAGATCAGACATGAGATCATTATGTAGGATGGAACACCAACTACATAGATCAGACATGAGATCATTATGTAGGATGGAACACCACCTACATAGATCAGACATGAGATCATTATGTAGGATGGAACACCAACTACATAGATCAGACATGAGATCATTATGTAGGATGGAACACCAACTACATAGATCAGACATGAGATCATTATGTAGGATGGAACACCAACTACATAGATCAGACATGAGATCATTATGTAGGATGGAACACCAACTACATAGATCAGACATGAGATCATTATGTAGGATGGAACACCACCTACATAGATCAGACATGAGATCATTATGTAGGATGGAACACCAACTACATAGATCAGACATGAGATCATTATGTAGGATGGAACACCACCTACATAGATCAGACATGAGATCATTATGTAGGATGGAACACCAACTACATAGATCAGACATGAGATCATTATGTAGAATGGAACACCACCTACATAGATCAGACATGAGATCATTATGTAGGATGGAACACCAACTACATAGATCAGACATGAGATCATTATGTAGGATGGAACACCAACTACATAGATCAGACATGAGATCATTATGTAGAATGGAACACCACCTACATAGATCAGACATGAGATCATTATGTAGGATGGAACACCACCTACATAGATCAGACATGAGATCATTATGTAGGATGGAACACCACCTACGTAGATCAGACATGAGATCATTATGTAGGGTGGAACACCACCTACATAGATCAGACATGAGATCATTATGTAGGATGGAACACCAACTACATAGATCAGACATGAGATCATTATGTAGGATGGAACACCACCTACATAGATCAGACATGAGATCATTATGTAGGATGGAACACCAACTACATAGATCAGACATGAGATCATTATGTAGGATGGAACACCACCTACATAGATCAGACATGAGATCATTATGTAGGATGGAACACCAACTACATAGATCAGACATGAGATCATTATGTAGAATGGAACACCACCTACATAGATCAGACATGAGATCATTATGTAGGATGGAACACCAACTACATAGATCAGACATGAGATCATTATGTAGGATGGAACACCAACTACATAGATCAGACATGAGATCATTATGTAGAATGGAACACCACCTACATAGATCAGACATGAGATCATTATGTAGGATGGAACACCACCTACATAGATCAGACATGAGATCATTATGTAGGATGGAACACCACCTACGTAGATCAGACATGAGATCATTATGTAGGGTGGAACACCACCTACATAGATCAGACATGAGATCATTATGTAGGGTGGAACACCACCTACATAGATCAGACATGAGATCATTATGTAGGGTGGAACACCACCTACATAGATCAGACATGAGATCATTATGTAGGGTGGAACACCACCTACATAGATCAGACATGAGATCATTATGTAGGGTGGAACACCACCTACATAGATCAGACATGAGATCATTATGTAGGGTGGAACACCACCTACATAGATCAGACATGAGATCATTATGTAGGATGGAACACCACCTACATAGATCAGACATGAGATCATTATGTAGGATGGAACACCAACTACATAGATCAGACATGAGATCATTATGTAGGGTGGAACACCACCTACATAGATCAGACATGAGATCATTATGTAGGATGGAACACCACCTACATAGATCAGACATGAGATCATTATGTAGGATGGAACACCACCTACATAGATCAGACATGAGATCATTATGTAGGGTGGAACACCACCTACATAGATCAGACATGAGATCATTATGTAGGGTGGAACACCACCTACATAGATCAGACATGAGATCATTATGTAGGGTGGAACACCACCTACATAGATCAGACATGAGATCATTATGTAGGGTGGAACACCACCTACATAGATCAGACATGAGATCATTATGTAGGATGGAACACCACCTACATAGATCAGACATGAGATCATTATGTAGGATGGAACACCAACTACATAGATCAGACATGAGATCATTATGTAGGGTGGAACACCACCTACATAGATCAGACATTAGATCATTATGTAGGATGGAACACCACCTACATAGATCAGACATGAGATCATTATGTAGGATGGAACACCACCTACATAGATCAGACATGAGATCATTATGTAGGATGGAACACCAACTACATAGATCAGAGAAGCTGTAGGATGGAACACCACCTACATAGATCAGACATGAGATCATTATGTAGGGTGGAACACCACCTACATAGATCAGACATGAGATCATTATGTAGGATGGAACACCACCTACATAAATCAGACATGAGATCATTATGTAGGATGGAACACCACCTACGTAGATCAGACATGAGATCATTATGTAGGGTGGAACACCACCTACATAGATCAGACATGAGATCATTATGTAGGGTGGAACACCACCTACATAGATCAGACATGAGATCATTATGTAGGGTGGAACACCACCTACATAGATCAGACATGAGATCATTATGTAGGGTGGAACACCACCTACATAGATCAGACATGAGATCATTATGTAGGGTGGAACACCACCTACATAGATCAGACATGAGATCATTATGTAGGGTGGAACACCACCTACATAGATCAGACATGAGATCATTATGTAGGATGGAACACCACCTACATAGATCAGACATGAGATCATTATGTAGGATGGAACACCAACTACATAGATCAGACATGAGATCATTATGTAGGGTGGAACACCACCTACATAGATCAGACATGAGATCATTATGTAGGATGGAACACCACCTACATAGATCAGACATGAGATCATTATGTAGGATGGAACACCACCTACATAGATCAGACATGAGATCATTATGTAGGATGGAACACCAACTACATAGATCAGAGAAGCTGTAGGATGGAACACCACCTACATAGATCAGACATGAGATCATTATGTAGGGTGGAACACCACCTACATAGATCAGACATGAGATCATTATGTAGGATGGAACACCACCTACATAGATCAGACATGAGATCATTATGTAGGATGGAACACCAACTACATAGATCAGACATGAGATCATTATGTAGGGTGGAACACCACCTACATAGATCAGACATGAGATCATTATGTAGGATGGAACACCACCTACATAGATCAGACATGAGATCATTATGTAGGATGGAACACCACCTACATAGATCAGACATGAGATCATTATGTAGGATGGAACACCACCTACATAGATCAGACATGAGATCATTATGTAGGATGGAACACCAACTACATAGATCAGACATGAGATCATTATGTAGAATGGAACACCACCTACGTAGATCAGACATGAGATCATTATGTAGGATGGAACACCACCTACATAGATCAGACATGAGATCATTATGTAGGATGGAACACCAACTACATAGATCAGACATGAGATCATTATGTAGGGTGGAACACCACCTACATAGATCAGAGAAGCTGTAGGATGGAACACCACCTACATAGATCAGACATGAGATCATTATGTAGGGTGGAACACCAACTACATAGATCAGACATGAGATCATTATGTAGGATGGAACACCAACTACATAGATCAGACATGAGATCATTATGTAGGATGGAACACCACCTACATAGATCAGACATGAGATCATTATGTAGGATGGAACACCAACTACATAGATCAGACATGAGATCATTATGTAGAATGGAACACCACCTACGTAGATCAGACATGAGATCATTATGTAGGATGGAACACCACCTACATAGATCAGACATGAGATCATTATGTAGGATGGAACACCAACTACATAGATCAGACATGAGATCATTATGTAGGATGGAACACCACCTACATAGATCAGACATGAGATCATTATGTAGGGTGGAACACCACCTACATAGATCAGACATGAGATCATTATGTAGGGTGGAACACCACCTACATAGATCAGACATGAGATCATTATGTAGGATGGAACACCAACTACATAGATCAGACATGAGATCATTATGTAGAATGGAACACCACCTACGTAGATCAGACATGAGATCATTATGTAGGATGGAACACCACCTACATAGATCAGACATGAGATCATTATGTAGGATGGAACACCACCTACATAGATCAGACATAAAATTCTGTTTTTCTTGTAACATGTCATTATACTTCATAACTTTACATAATAACTAGCGTTTACGTTGGTCCTCTTGTGTTCCAAAAGGGGACACAGGCCAGGGTTTAAGGGGGGGGTAAAGGGGCGTCCAGGGGGTAGGGCATAGGGCCAGGGTTGGGGTCTTAGTCCAGTCCGACGTCGATGTCCTCGGAGATGCCCTGCTTAGTGAGAAGCCTCCATCTGTTGATGTGGTGGTTTCCTTTCTTCTTCTGGTGACAGTCAGGCCCCTCCATCTTCTGTCTCTTGTACTTTGTCCTCCTGTTCTGGAACCACACCTTCACCTGGGGAGGAAAACAGGGACATTAGAGACATCTATGTTCTGGAACCATACCTTCACCTGGGGAGGAAGACAGAGACATCTATGTTCTGGAACCATACTTTGTCTTCCTCCCCAGGTGAAAGTATGGTTCCAGAACATAGATGTCTCTGTCTTCCTCCCCAGGTGAGAGACATCTATGTTCTGGAACCATACTTTCACCTGGGGAGGAAGACAGAGACATCTATGTTCTGGAACCATACCTTCACCTGGGGAGGAAGACAGAGACATCTATGTTCTGGAACCATACCTTCACCTGGGGAGGAAGACAGAGACATTAGAGACATCTATGTTCTGGAACCATACCTTCACCTGGGGAGGAAGACAGAGACATTAGAGACATCTATGTTCTGGAACCATACCTTCACCTGGGGAGGAAGACAGGGACATTAGAGACATCTATGTTCTGGACCCATACCTTCACCTGGGGAGGAAGACGGAGAAGGTTGTATTTTATTGGACGGTTTCCTCGGGCTAGGGGGCAGTATTTGGAAGTTTTGATGAATGAGGTGCCAAAAGTAAACTGCCTGTTACTCAGGCCCAGAAGCTCATGCTCTCACTTCATTCTGAAGTATTAGTCGTCATACAAGCAACACTCAACCCTGACAAGTTTACAAGCAACACCCAACCCTGACAAGTTTACAAGCAACACCCAACACTGACAAGTTTACAAGCAACACTCAACCCTGACAAGTTTACAAGGAACACCCAACCCTGACAAGTTTATAAGCAACACTCAACCCTGACAAGTTTACAAGCAACACTCAACCCTGACAAGTTTACAAGCAACACCCAACCCTGACAAGTTTACAAGCAACACTCAACCTTGACAAGTTTACAAGCAACACTCAACCCTAACAAGTTTACAAGCAACACTCAACCCTGACAAGTTTACAAGCAACACTCAACCCTGACAAGTTTACAAGCAACACTCAACCCTAACAAGTTTACAAGAAACACCCAACCCTAACAAGTTTACAAGCAACACTCAACCCTGACAAGTTTACAAGCAACACTCAACCCTGACAAGTTTACAAGCAACACTCAACCCTAACAAGTTTACAAGCAACACTCAACCCTGACAAGTTTACAAGCAACACTCAACCCTGACAAGTTTACAAGCAACACTCAACCCTGACAAGTTTACAAGCAACACTCAACCCTGACAAGTTTACAAGCAACACTCAACCCTGACAAGTTTACAAGCAACACCCAACCCTGACAAGTTTACAAGCAACACCCAACCCTGACAAGTTTACAAGCAACACCCAACCCTGACAAGTTTACAAGCAACACTCAACCCTGACAAGTTTACAAGCAACACTCAACCCTGACAAGTTTACAAGCAACACCCAACCCTGACAAGTTTACAAGCAACACCCAACCCTGACAAGTTTACAAGCAACACCCAACCCTGACAAGTTTACAAGCAACACTCAACCCTGACAAGTTTACAAGCAACACTCAACCCTGACAAGTTTACAAGCAACACTCATGTTGTAATTAGGATCCTATTGATGTGAGTGCAGATTCCTTTCACCGTGATATCCTCACAAAGTTAGGTTGCTTGCAGTTAAGCCATACTTAACCATTAATGAATAGGAAATTATTAGGTTTTTTGCGTTCAACAACCATATACTATTTCAACAACAATATTTCTTAGATGACAGCCCTATTCGTCCTTTATTGCTATAGTGGCCTGTTAGATTCTCCTAATAATAAATCCTTTGGTGAAACCAAATGATTAACTTGACATTGTGATACTCTTCCACTGTTCACTAGAGAGCTGTCGCTAGGATGCTGTCGCTAGGGATCTGTCGCTCGTTTTTCAGGATAGGATTTATTATTAGGAGAATCTACTGTTTATACAGTGCATTTGGAAAGTATTCAGACCCCTTGACTTTTTCCACATTTAGTTACATTACAGCCTTATTCTAAAATGTATGTTTTTTTATTCATTCATCAATCTCAACACAATACAGAAAAACAGATTTTAGAAAAATGTTTGTAAATGTATTAACATTTTTAAAACAGATATCACATTTACATAAGTATTCAGACCCTTTACTCAGTACTTTGTTGAAGCACCTTTGGCAGCGATTACAGCCTCAGGTCTTCTTGGGTATGACGCTACAAGCTTGGCACACCTGTATTTGGGGAGTTTCTCCCATTCTTCTCTGCAGATCCTCTCAAGCTCTGTCAGGTTGGATGGGGAGCGTCGCTGCACAGATATTTTCAGGTCTCTCCAGGGATGTCCGATCAGGTTCAAGTCCGGGCTCTGGCTGGGCCACTCAAGGACATTCAGAGACTTGTCCCGAACATATTCCTGCGTTGTCTTGGCTGTGCGCTTAGGGTCGTTGTCCTGTTGGAAGGTGAACCTTCACCCCAGTCTGAGGTACTGTGCGCTCTGGAGCAGGTTTTCATCAAGGATCTCTCTGTACCCTGCTCCATTCATCTTTCCCTCGATCCTAACTAGTCTCCCTGTCCCTGCCGCTGAAAAACATCCCCACAGCATGATGCTGCCACCACCATGCTTCACCGTAGCGATGGTGCCAGGTTTCCTCCAGATGTAACGCTTGGCATTCAGGCCAAAGAGTTCAATCTTGGTTTCATCAGACCAGAGTAAAGTGTCTGAATACTTATGTAAATTTGATATTTCAGTTTTTTATGTTTAATAAATGTGCAAAAAAATCAGTTTTTGCTTTGTCATTATGGGGAATTGTGTGTAGATTGATAAGGGAAAAATGACTTAATCAATTTTAGAGTAAGGTTGTAATGTAAGAAAATGAGGAAAAAGTCAAGGGGTCTGAATACTTCCCGAATGCAGTGTACGTGTCACTATTTCACTGTAGACTATATGTGTCACTATTTCACTGTAGACTATATGTGTCACTATTTCACTGTAGACTATATGTGTCACTATTTCACTGTAGACTATATGTGTCACTATTTCACTGTAGACTATATGTGTCACTATTTCACTGGAGACTATGTGTCACTATTTCACTGTAGACTATATGTGTCACTATTTCACTGGAGACTATGTGTCACTATTTCACTGGAGACTATATGTGTCACTATTTCACGTACATTGATGCTTTGTGCTGTAACTAAAAATTAGATATATATTTTTTGTTCAGACGGCTAGATTAGCAGGCTAGATTAACAAACTAAACTCAGCAAAAGAAGAAACGTCCTCTCACTGTCAACTGCGTATATTTTCAGCAAACTTAACACGTGTAAATATTTGTATGAACATAACAAGATTCAACAACTGAGACATAAACTGAACAAGTTCAACAGACATGTGACTAACAGAAATGGAATAATGTTGCATTAAAATGCAATAAATGCAATAATACCTGAACAAAGGGGGGTCAAAATCAAAAGTAACAGTCAGTATCTGGTGTGGCCACCAGCTGCATTAAGTACTGCAGTGCATCTCCTCCTCATGGACTGCACCAGATTTGACAGTTCTTGCTGTGAGATGTTAACCCACTCTTCCACCAAGGCACCTGCAAGTTCCCGGACATTTCTGGGGGGAATGGCCCTAGCCCTCACCCTCCGATCCAACAGGTCCCAGACGTGCTCAATGGGATTGAGATCCGGGTTCTTCGCTGGCCATGGCAGAACACTGACATTCCTGTCTTGCAGGAAATCACGCACAGAACAAGCAGTATGGCTGGTGGCATTGTCATGTTGGAGGGTCATGTCAGGATGAGCCTGCAGGAAGGGTACCACATGAGGGAAGAGGATGTCTTCCCTGTAACGCACAGCGTTGAGATTGCCTGCAATGACAACAAGCTCAGTCCGATGATGCTGTGACACACCGCCCCAGACCATGAAGGACACTCCACCTCCAAATCGATCCCGCTCCAGAGTACAGGCCTCGGTGTAACACTCATTCCTAAACGCAAATCCGACCATCACCCCTGGAGAGACAAAACCGCCACTCGTCAGTGAAGAGCACTTTTTGCCAGGCCTGCCTGGTCCTACGACGGTGGGTTTTTGCCCATTGGCAATGTTGTTGCCGGTGATGTCTGGTGAGGACCTGCCTTACAACAGGCCTACAAGCCCTCAGTCCAGCCTCTCTCAGCCTATTGCGGACAGTCTGAGCACTGATGGAGAGATTGTGTGTTCCTTGTGTAACTCAGGCAGTTGTTCTTGCCATCCTGTACCTGTCCCGCAGATGTGATGTTCGGATGTACCGATCCTGTGCAGGTGTTGTTACATGTGGTCTGCCACTGCGAGGATGATCAGCTGTCCGTCCTGTCTCCCTGTAGCGCTGTCTTAGGCGTCTCACAGTACGGACATTGCAATTTATTGCCCTGGCCACATCTGCAGTCCTCATGCCTCCTTGCAGCATGCCTAAGGCACGTTCATGCAGATGAGCAGGGACCCTGGGCATCTTTCTTTTGGTGTTTTCATAACTGTGACCTTAATTGCCTACCGTCTGTAAGCTGTTAGTGTCTTAACGACCGTTCCACAGGTGCATGTTCATTAATTGTTTATGGTTCATTGAACAAGCATGGGAAAGAGTGTTTAAACCCTTTACAATGAAGATCTGTGAAGTTATTTTGATTTTTACGAATTATCTTTGAAAGACACCATCCCGAAAAAGGGACATTTCTTTTTTTGCTGAGTTTAGAATAAAAACTATTGTTCCAATGAAAACGCTTTAGAAGTGGAAATCACAGGCGTACAAGCCCTTTTACCTGTCCCTTTACCTGTCCCTTTACCTGTCCCTTTTACCTGTCCCTTTTACCTGTCCCTTACCTGTCCCTTACCTGTCCTTTTACCTGTCCCTTTACCTGTCCCTTTACCTGTCCCTTTACCTGTCCCTTTACCTGTCCCTTTACCTGTCCCTTTACCTGTCCCTTTTACCTGTCCCTTTAACCTGTCCCTTTACCTGTCCCTTTACCTGTCCCTTTTACCTGTCCCTTTTACCTGTCCCTTTTACCTGTCCCTTTTACCTGTCCCCTTACCTGTCCCTTTTACCTGTCCCTTTTACCTGATTATGATTTAGTAAAATGATTCACTGAGCTTGACAATAAACTGTAATAGTCCAATTTTGTATCATAGGCCCGATCGCTAACAGTTGGCTAATTTCAACATAAAAATATGTGTCAATATTTGTCCTATGTAGGCTTGCAAGAAAAAGCGAATGTTTTTCAGTAGACCTAATAATGAATACGCCTAATGTTTTCAATAGCCTAATAATAATAATATTAAACCCATATACGAATTATAATTGAATATTAAAAATAATAATGTTAGTAGTATTTAAAATAATGTGAATGAAGCCTGTTTAAAACGCCATGCAACAGAACGCCATGCAACAGAACGCCAGGCAACACAACGCCAGGCAACAGAACGCCAGGCAACAGAACGCCATGCAACAGAACGCCAGGCAACACAACGCCAGGCAACACAACGCCATGCAACACAACGCCATGCAACACAACGCCAGGCAACACAACGCCATGCAACACAACGCCAGGCAACACAACGCCATGCAACACAACGCCATGCAACACAACGCCATGCAACACAACGCCATGCAACACAACGCCATGCAACACAACGCCATGCAACACAACGCCAGGCAACACAACGCCAGGCAACACAACGTCATGCAACACAACGCCAGGCAACAGAACGCCAGGCAACACAACGCCATGCAACACAACGCCATGCAACACAACGCCATGCAACACAACGCCATGCAACACAACGCCAGGCAACACAACGCCATGCAACACAACGCCAGGCAACACAACGCCATGCAACACAACGCCATGCAACACAACGCCATGCAACACAACGCCATGCAACACAACGCCATGCAACACAACGCCATGCAACACAACGCCAGGCAACACAACGTCATGCAACACAACGCCATGCAACACAACGTCATGCAACACAACGCCAGGCAACACAACGTCATGCAACACAACGCCATGCAACACAACGCCATGCAACACAACGCCATGCAACACAACGCCAGGCAACACAACGTCATGCAACCATGCAACACAACGCCATGCAACACAACGTCATGCAACACGTCATGCAACACAACGCCAGGCAACAGAACGCCATGCAACACGTCATGCAACACAACGCCATGCAACACAACGCCAGGCAACAGAACGCCATGCAACACGTCATGCAACACAACGCCATGCAACACAACGCCATGCAACACAACGCCATGCAACCATGCAACACAACGCCATGCAACACAACGTCATGCAACACGTCATGCAACACAACGCCATGCAACACAACGCCATGCAACACAACGTCATGCAACACGTCATGCAACACAACGCCATGCAACACAACGTCATGCAACACGTCATGCAACACAACGCCATGCAACACAACGCCATGCAACAGAACGCCATGCAACACAACGTCATGCAACACGTCATGCAACACAACGCCATGCAACACAACGTCATGCAACACGTCATGCAACACAACGCCATGCAACACAACGCCATGCAACAGAACGTCATGCAACACAACGCCATGCAACACAACGCCATGCAACACAACGCCATGCAACCATGCAACACAACGTCATGCAACACAACGCCATGCAACACAACGCCATGCAACCATGCAACACAACGCCATGCAACACAACGCCAGGCAACACAACGCCATGCAACACAACGCCATGCAACACAACGCCATGCAACAGAACGCCATGCAACACAACGCCATGCAACCATACAACACAACGCCATGCAACACAACGCCAGGCAACACAACGCCATGCAACACAACGCCATGCAACACAACGCCATGCAACCATGCAACACAACGCCATGCAACACAACGCCATGCAGCACAACGCCATGCAACACAACGCCATGCAACACAACGCCATGCAACCATGCAACACAACGCCATGCAACACAACGCCAGGCAACACAACGCCATGCAACACAAGGCCATGCAACACAACGCCATGCAACACAACGCCATGCAACCATACAACACAACGCCATGCAACACAACGCCAGGCAACACAACGCCATGCAACACAACGCCATGCAACACAACGCCATGCAACCATGCAACACAACGCCATGCAACACAACGCCATGCAGCACAACGCCATGCAACACAACGCCATGCAACACAACGCCATGCAACCATGCAACACAACGCCATGCAACACAACGCCAGGCAACACAACGCCATGCAACACAAGGCCATGCAACACAACGCCATGCAACACAACGCCATGCAACACAACGCCATGCAACAGAACGATAAAGGGTCCCATCACTCGTATTTTGAAAAAACATACAATCATATTCTTTATTTACAACAAGTTTAATTAAAAGTTAGTCAAGATATTTTATTTCAATTAAGAAGCGTGCCTCCTGACATGAATTTATCAACTCCGAATGAGTTTGGGCTGGAATTTATTTTAATGAATTTATATAGGCCTATTCCTGAACTGTGTGTCATATACATATTTCATATAGGGTATTTTAGTAGCGTATCTCACCTGTGTTTCAGACAGACTCAGACTGTTGGACAGCTGTTTCCTCTCAGCTCCTACTACGTAATGATTATTCTCGAACGCCCGCTCAAGCCGCAAGAGCTGCGACCTGGAGAAGGCGGTGCGGATGCGCTTGGGTTTTCGGGCGAATGGGCGGTGGAGGAGCAGGCTTTCTTGAGAAACATCGTTTCCTGGGGGCAGAGAGAGAGGGGGTTTCCACTAGTTACCACATCCACAAAGTCAAAAATTGGCTATATCGTTTATGTGGCTGTGGTAACTAGTGATGACCGAGACGGAGAGAGAGGGAGAATCACACTGTGGTTTAGATTGAGTGATTTTGGTGTTTAGCATTCTTTTTAATGCTCTTACTGTTGAATGTAATTACCTGTACATCGTTACAACACTGTATATATACATAATATGACATTTGTAATGTCTTTATTCCTTTGGAACTTCTGTGAGTGTAATGTTTACTGTTCATTTTTATTGTTTATTTCACTTTTGTATATTACCTCACTTGCTTTGGTAATGTTAACATGTTTCCCATGCCAATAAAGCCCCTTGAATTGAATTGATTGACGCAATTAGAACACATAGCAACACCAGGAGCGTTTTGCTCTGCAATGAGGCGGAAACGAACACGGCACAAGGCAGAGAGGGATCCCGTGCTTCTACACCTGCATTGCTTGCTGTTTGGGGTTTTAGGCTGGGTTTCTGTACAGCACTTTGAGATATCAGCTGATGTAAGATGGGCTATATAAATACATTTGATTTGATTTGATCTTAGACTAATTCAAATTATTATTTGCCCTTTTGGTTTGAGGTTAGTTTCTAAACTCTTTATGTAGTTTGAAGTAGTCTATGAAGACTTTATACAACTCTTCTGCATGTGCTGAGTCCATATCGACCTAGGGCTCAATTTAAACTGTCAATTTGATATCGTTCCAAATAGGACTGTGTGACAAATATTTTTCATAATTTAACAATATTATTAGTCTACTTTATATTGAGAATAATGACATTAATCTTTCATCATAAATTAAAATTAGGCCAATACGTTAAATTATTATAAACATATTAAATTAGTCGAGTCTATTTAAAAGTGTTTGTTTTTTACAACCTAAAGAAATCTGGCTAGATTCTGAAACAAAATTCTGGTTTGAACGTTTGGGAAAAAAATAATTACGATTTTCGCACTCACTCAGAAAAGATAGTGGTTTGGTTTGGATAAATTCGCAGTGGGGTTGACCGCGTAACAAAGACAATATTTCCTTTACAGATTGCCTTGTGGCCCGGTGTGTGCCGGGAAACCTTTCCAGCCGTGGGGAAATAGACCGGTTTAGGTTTGCGCTTCATCAATCTGGACCCTAGTAGCCTAAACTTTGAATAAAAACGACAGACTCCTACATATTCTATCATAGCCTAATCACATTTAATTGGATTAGGCTATAATACATGTATAATGTTATACAAATACACTAATATCAACATTGTAATGCAAACTGAAGTTTCTGAGACGCCATCACATTTTCCAAATGGAGTGATGTTAATGTTTAGCATTACTTGTTAATGCTCTTAATGTTGAATGTAATTACCTGTCACCATAATGGAATATTTGCTCTGCTTATAACTGATATTTGATGCACCACAAATGCACGCCAAAACGTGTGCCGAAACGAGGTAACAGGAGATGAGACGGTCAATAACACAATTTACCTTCACTTTGTCATGTCGAGTTCCCTATTATTACTCATCAGCAATTTGATGTGTTCTGCAGACTGAACAAATATTGCTTGTTTCGTTTTTAAAGTTTGATTACATTATAAAGCGTGAAGCGGAGCTAAAGGCGCGTTGGTCCCATGTAGGCCACTTTAGGACCAGACGGTGCATTCGGAAAGTATTCAGACCCCTTGACTTTTTCCACATTTTATTACATTACAGCCTTATTCTAAAACGGATTACATCGGGGGTTTTCCTGATCAATCTACACACAATATCCCATAATGACAAAACATTTCACAAAACAGTTTTTGCTTTGTCATTATGGGCTATTGTGTGTAGATTGCCCAGGGAAAAAAATATTTAATCCATTTTAGAATAAGGCTGTAACAAAATGTTGAAAAAGTAAAGGGGTCTGAATACTTTCCGAATGCCCTGTATGAACCGCTTAAGGACCATATAGGCCCCAATATCTACATTGAATATAACTTTGACAGTATACATATTAATAATAATACCACAACCTTATCGTTCCATACCTCTTATTTTTCCTGTTGTAACAGTTTATTTGTTAATTTGTTGCTAGTGTGACAATAGAGGCTGAAATGGCTGAAGGCAAGGAGTTCAACTAGCAACATAAACATCCCCACTATCTGATTGACGCTTTCCCTTTACCAAAGTGTAGCCAAGGGGGAAAATGGAACGTGGGAATGTTTTTCATAAGTACTCTATCTCATATCCACTCTAGTGGAAATGTTTTTCATAAGTACTCTATCTCATATCCACTCTAGTGGAAATGTTTTTCATACGTACTCTATCTCATATCCACTCTAGTGGAAATGTTTTTCATACGTACTCTATCTCATATCCACTCTAGTGGAAATGTTTTTCATACGTACTCTATCTCATATCCACTCTAGTGGAAATGTTTTTCATACGTACTCTATCTCATATCCACTCTAGTGGAAATGTTTTTCATAAGTACTCTATCTCATATCCACTCTAGTGGAAATGTTTTTCATAAGTACTCTATCTCATATCCACTCTAGTGGAAATGTTTTTCATAAGTACTCTATCTCATATCCACTCTAGTGGAAATGTTTTTCATAAGTACTCTATCTCATATCCACTCTAGTGGAAATGTTTTTCATAAGTACTCTATCTCATATCCACTCTAGTGGAAATGTTTTTCATAAGTACTCTATCTCATATCCACTCTAGTGGAAATGTTTTTCATAAGTACTCTATCTCATATCCACTCTAGTGGAAATGTTTTTCATAAGTACTCTATCTCATATCCACTCTAGTGGAAATGTTTTTCATAAGTACTCTATCTCATATCCACTCTAGTGGAAATGTTTTTCATAAGTACTCTATCTCATATCCACTCTAGTGGAAATGTTTTTCATAAGTACTCTATCTCATATCCACTCTAGTGGAAATGTTTTTCATAAGTACTCTATCTCATATCCACTCTAGTGGAAATGTTTTTCATAAGTACTCTATCTCATATCCACTCTAGTGGAAATGTTTTTCATAAGTACTCTATCTCATATCCACTCTAGTGGAAATGTTTTTCATAAGTACTCTATCTCATATCCACTCTAGTGGAAATGTTTTTCATAAGTACTCTATCTCATATCCACTCTAGTGGAAATGTTTTTCATAAGTACTCTATCTCATATCCACTCTAGGTATTGTTTATGTTCACCTGTGGCTGAAAAACAGTTGAGTTATAAAGCCATAGTCCCATAACACCACAATCATTTTGTAATAAAGACAAACATTAACTGATGATTAACATACATGAAAATGAATGATTAACCCCGCCATTATTGCAGCCTAATTGTTGTCAATCATTAGTCTGTTAAATTGACATCTCTGCATTGTAGGTCACAGTTTAGTCCTTATTGTCAAAAGTACAAGCAAACCAGCCAGAGGCATTCATTTATCCATTAACCCGGAACTTGATTTGCTTGACATTAGCTATAATTATTGATAGGCCTAAGTATTAAGACTGAGAAATGATTCAATGTAATTTTAACACACACACACACACACACACACACACACACACACACACACACACACACTCTCTCTCTCTCTCTTTCCAATCCTTTACCTTGAAATCTGTATCCGAAGAACCTGTTTCGTAAATCCCATGGGTAGAAGTTGAGTGGGTCTCGGTGTTCCGTCCCAAAGAAGTGTGCAGTGTGTTGTAGGTGGCACCCTCCTAGCTGGTGGGGGTTCATGGTCAGCCCGGGGTGGTTGACCGACTCAGGGAACACCAGCTCCGGGTTCTGATACAGAGATCTGCCGGTGGGACTCTGGTACCCGTTCATGAAAGCGTCAGTGGGGTTAGAATAAGTCAGGGCCGTCGGTTGGATGAGATCTTCCGTGGTTTGAGGGTTTTCTTTGGCCACCAATGATTCTATCATAAAACAACGTTTATTCACCGACGAAAACATCTTCCTCACGTCAGGTAGTGAAATCCAGAATAAAACAGAATCTTGTAAATTCCTGTTTGTTCCAGTCAAAACGGTTCCCTCAAAAAGTCATAGTGAGCATCAACGGTTACGGTAGAGCCCCCCGAACCGAGGTTCTGGGCGGGAACCTCGAGCACCTTGCGTTAGGGAGGTGAGATCCATGCACGCGCACCGGGAGGAAACGAGGACAAATCAACGTTCTGGAACCCGGAGGACTGAGATGTGCGCAAGCGCAGCAATGCTATTATAGATTGCGCTGATTGGAAGAGTACACCTGCCAATGAGTTCTCTCATGTACCTGGCGTGCGGATTTAGCAGAAGCAGGAATAGAGTTGGAGACGACGTGCAGAAAGTCATATAGCTACAATAGCTTCATATGAAACCAAATAGCCTAGTCGTGTTTTCTCGGCTGATTTTTGGGCTCATTCTGCAAAGATAACTCTGGTAAAAACATTCAGGTTGAATATCCACTCACATTTCTTGTCCTGAATATAGCCTATCACACCAAATGAATGTATAATGAAACCAGTGCTGTTTAGCCTACACGTTTGAGGATGACAGTACTTTATCCATTAAAGCGTAGCCTATAATATCAATAATATGCTTATTAAAAATATGTCAAAGCTTCTATGACATAGTATTTCTGGTGCTCCATCCTGACGTGTCTAGGTTTCCTCCTGTCTCCTCAGACCTTTAGGTGTCCTCCTGTCTCCTCAGACCTCTAGGTGTCCTCCTGTCTCCTCAGACCTCTAGGTTTCCTCCTGTCTCATCAGACCTCTAGGTTTCCTCCTGTCTCATCAGACCTCTAGGTTTCCTCCTGTCTCATCAGACCTCTAGGTGTCCTCCTGTCTCCTCAGACCTCTAGGTTTCCTCCTGTCTCCTCAGACCTCTAGGTGTCCTCCTGTCTCCTCAGACCTCTAGGTTTCCTCCTGTCTCCTCAGACCTCTAGGTTTCCTCCTGTCTCCTCAGACCCTTCCCCACGCCAAGACCGCTGACAGGGAACGCCTGTGGTTTCTGAAGAGATATCTGTCAACGTGATGTTCCCATCTTGTTGTGAGGTTGTTATTACTTCTAATTACTATGACTGTATGTTGTTATTACTTCTAATTACTATGACTGTATGTTGTTATTACTACTAATTACTATGACTGTATGTTGTTATTACTTCTAATTACTATGACTGT
Source organism: Salvelinus namaycush (assembly GCF_016432855.1). Lineage (NCBI taxonomy): Eukaryota > Metazoa > Chordata > Actinopteri > Salmoniformes > Salmonidae > Salvelinus > Salvelinus namaycush. Next base: position 2,527,502 of record NC_052321.1, read on the forward strand.
ATGTTGTTAGTACTTCTAATTACTATGACTGTATGTTGTTATTACTACTAATTACTATGACTGTATGTTGTTATTACTTCTAATTACTATGACTGTATGTTGTTAGTACTTCTAATTACTATGACTGTATGTTGTTATTACTTCTAATTACTATGACTGTATGTTGTTAGTACTTCTAATTACTATGACTGTATGTTGTTATTACCACTAATTACTATGACTGTATGTTGTTATTACCACTAATTACTATGACTGTATGTTGTTATTACCACTAATTACTATGACTGTATGTTGTTATTACTTCTAATTACTATGACTGTATGTTGTTATTACCACTAATTACTATGACTGTATGTTGTTATTACCACTAATTACTATGACTGTATGTTGTTATTACCACTAATTACTATGACTGTATGTTGTTATTACTTCTAATTACTATGACTGTATGTTGTTAGTACTTCTAATTACTATGACTGTATGTTGTTAGTACTTCTAATTACTATGACTGTATGTTGTTATTACTTCTAATTACTATGACTGTATGTTGTTATTACTTCTAATTACTATGACTGTATGTTGTTATTACTTCTAATTACTATGACTGTATGTTGTTATTTCTTCTAATTACTATGACTGTATGTTGTTATTACTTCTAATTACTATGACTGTATGTTGTTATTACTACTAATTACTATGACTGTATGTTGTTATTACTACTAATTACTATGACTGTATGTTGTTATTACTTCTAATTACTATGACTGTATGTTGTTATTTCTTCTAATTACTATGACTGTATGTTGTTATTACTTCTAATTACTATGACTGTATGTTTATGTGATATTAGATTCCCTCTCAGTTTTCTAAAGCGGAAACAAGCTTTTAAAATCAGAAGTCCAGGCCCTTGGATAAATTAAGACTCATTTGGAAATCCCAACAGCGTGATAATGAGGCATAATGCAGAAAAGGAAAATATAATCCTCATAGCAGATAGACTGACTATAGCAAGCCTATATTATACATATTCTTTGCAATACGGTACCTCTTATATCGCCAGGCAAGTGTGATCAAACGTACATCCTTTAGTGGGGGGCAGGGCCGAAAAAGGTCGCTAATGACCTGACGAAAATCGAAACCTTGTTTGTTTGGGAATAAAGGTAGGCCTATGAGTGCTTATATCGCCCTCATTCATTTAACAACATTACCTTTCATACGGCTTATATCGCCCTCATTCATTTAACAACATTACCTTTCATACGGCTTATATCGCCCTCATTCATTTAATAACATTACCTTTCATACGGCTTATATCGCCCTCATTCATTTAACAACATTACCTTTCATACGGCTTATATCGCCCTCATTCATTTAACAACATTACCTTTCATGCGGCTTATATCGCCCTCATTAATTTAACAACATTACCTTTCATACGGCTCATATCGCCCTCATTCATTTACATTACCTTTCATACGGCTTATATCGCCCTCATTCATTTACATTACCTTTCATAGGGCTTATATCGCCCTCATTCATTTACATTACCTTTCATACGGCTTATATCGCCCTCATTCATTTACATTACCTTTCATAGGGCTTATATCGCCCTCATTCATTTACATTACCTTTCATAGGGCTTATATCGCCCTCATTCATTTACATTACCTTTCATACGGCTTATATCGCCCTCATTCATTTACATTACCTTTCATGCGGCTTATATCGCCCTCATTCATTTACATTACCTTTCATGCGGCTTATATCGCCCTCATTCATTTACATTACCTTTCATAGGGCTTATATCGCCCTCATTTATTTACAATACCTTTCATAGGGCTTATATCGCCCTCATTCATTTACATTACCTTTCATAGGGCTTATATCGCCCTCATTCATTTACATTACCTTTCATACGGCTTATATCGCCCTCATTCATTTAACAACATTACCTTTCATACGGCTTATATCGCCCTCATTCATTAACATTACCTTTCATAGGGCTTATATCGCCCTCATTCATTTAACAACATTACCTTTCATAGGGCTTATATCGCCCTCATTCATTTACATTACCTTTCATACGGCTTATATCGCCCTCATTCATTTACATTACCTTTCATAGGGCTTATATCGCCCTCATTCATTTACATTACCTTTCATAGGGCTTATATCGCCCTCATTCATTAACATTACCTAATAGCCCAAATAGGTGAATTCTAACCTCCACCGGACAGGTAAGAGTTGATCAAGTAGCGAGTAGGCCTGGATGGTCCGTCATAGGAATATATAGCTGATCTTGAGTTTGAGATTTTTTTAAATTAATAGATCTATAGATAATTACTATAATGTGTTATAATTATCATCATTATATTATAAGTATGAGTAGCTACAGTGTTATTGTGAAACCTCATATTCAACAACGGATAGGCTAATAAGACAATTTTGTAATAAAAAAAAAAAAAGGAACCTAATTTTCACACATTTGTTCCACCCTTTATTGTCGTTATTGCAAGACATGTGCATCTGGTTTAGGCCATTTTATCGCAATGGCATTAACACGTTTATTTCGGGGAGAAAGAAACATCGATTGGCCTACCTTCAGAATATATATATATATATTATAGGGTTATACTTTTATTTGATTTCAGATGGCTATGGTTATTGTGGATGCCAGGGCCCGAATATAGTCAATTAGGCCGTAGATTAACTTGAGATTGTATCGAAATTCAAGCCTCGATGAACTCAGACATGTATACCATGCAGTCAGCGCGGAAGGTTAAAGTGTAGGTTAGGCTACTCTCATAGGGCTTTAATAAGAAACTATATCGCGTCTCGGCTGATAATATATTAACTATTAACTGTTGTTTCAGTGGAGACATTTCAATCACTAATGCCAGTGGCTGTAGTCACAACACACGGAGGTCCGTTAATTACTACAGCTGTTGAGCTCTGGGCTATACGGACTGACAATTTATTGGAATTATGACAATTTATTGGAATTCTGGTCATGAATAATTTCGTAATTTCCCAAGATATGACAGAATTCGCGGGCAGCTTGTGGTGTATTCCTCCAAGGACCTATGTAGCCAATGGGGTTTTTAGCTTTCATGATGTTGCTCTATTAACTTGTAAAGTTAATAAGTGTCCCCCTAAATATGCTCTAATGCTCAGAAAATCATTTACCGATGGAACGATGCTGTAGAACCACATTTCAATTGGCTGTTAAGAGCCTAAATGCTCTTAAACACAGTTTAAAGCCAGACTCGCTAAGTCTCATTAACATAATTTGCGATGATGAAAAATCTAACTGTAGTGGGCCACAAAACAAACCCAAATATCATGTAAACAAACCCAGGCAAGATTTCATAATGTCCTGTATCTGAGAGTGTTCAAGCTGCTGCTGGGCCAGCCACCCTTCCATCCGACCTGGTCTCAGAGCATTTCGTATTATTCTGTATGTAAATCCGAGAACACTCCAGTTGATATGATATGTTACAAATTACAATTCGTATTAAATATAACAAATTTTGTAAAACGTACAATATGTTACGAATTTGGAAAATGGTTGATATGTCACGAAATCGCACAATAAATGAGATGTTGCAAATTCTAGCTAGGTGGCTAACTTTAGGGTCAGGGTTAGGTTCAAGGGTTAAGGTTAGGATTAATGTTAGGTGAAAGGTTAGCTAACATGCTAAGTAGTTGCAAAGTACCTTAAAAGTAGTAAGTCATTGAACAGTTTCTAATTAGCTATAATGCTTAAAGTTGTGATGAGATTCAAACTCGCAACCTTTTGAGTTGCTAGACGTTTCACATTATACGCCCACCCATTTATACCCCCACCCACCCACCCACCCACCCCGACCAACCACCCTTAAGTAACCACCGGTCTTATGTAACCATACCAAACGTAACATATCATACTAAATGGAGTATTTAAGTACAGAATGAAATTCGGAATGCTCTGATACCAGGCTGTTCGATCAGTCAGTATCAGATAGCTTGTGTTCTCATTTAATTGTAGATTACAACAAGCATGTTTTTACTATATTGAGTTACAAGTGGAGTCAGCTATGAACGTTACAGGAGTAAAATGTAATTCTAATTTACATGAACAAGTTCAACAATACAGGCCTCCTACTGCGGTGCAACGTAGCTGAGTTGACAAGTTCAACAATACAGGCCTCCTACTGCGGTGCAACGTAGCTGATTGGACAAGTTCAACAATATAGGCCTCCTACTGCGGTGCAACATAGCTGATTTGACAAGTTCAACAATATAGGCCTCCTACTGCGGTGCAACGTAGCTGATTGGACAAGTTCAACAATATAGGCCTCCTACTGCGGTGCAACGTAGCTGATTGGACAAGTTCAACAATACAGGCCTCCTACTGCGGTGCAACGTAGCTGATTGGACAAGTTCAACAATATAGGCCTCCTACTGCGGTGCAACATAGCTGATTTGACAAGTTCAACAATATAGGCCTCCTACTGCGGTGCAACGTAGCTGATTGGACAAGTTCAACAATATAGGCCTCCTACTGCGGTGCAACGTAGCTGATTGGACAAGTTCAACAATACAGGCCTCCTACTGTGGTGCAACGTAGCTGAGTTGACAAGTTCAACAATACAGGCCTCCTGCTGCGGTTATCTGCACCATTATCTGCATGATCTCTTGCAGTGCAAACACTTGCCTACAAAAGTCACACCTCAAAAGGTTGCAATAGTAAACTCCACACCCAAGAGGAAAACAATTAGCCAGCTAGCAACTCTGGCAAAGTTTGCAAAAGCATGTTTTTTTGGCTGTAGGTTAATCACCCACCTATGCACATTTGCAAGCAAGGACTGTGTGTATCTATCTGTTTTCTAGCCAGCTAAATTAACTAGCTAGCTAGCTACGTTACATGACCAAAAGTATGTGGACAGCTGCTCGTCGTACATCTCATTCCAAAATCATGGGCATTAATATAGAGTTGAATCCCCCTTCGCTGCTATAACAGCCTCCACTCTTCTGGGAAGGCTTTCCACTAGATGTTGGAACATTGCTGCTGTAACAGCCTCCACTCTTCTGGGAAGGCTTTCCACTAGATGTTGGAACATTGCTGCTATAACAGCCTCCACTCTTCTGGGAAGGCTTTCCACTAGATGTTGGAACATTGCTGCTGTAACAGCCTCCACTCTTCTGGGAAGGCTTTCCACTAGATGTTGGAACATTGCCGCTATAACAGCCTCCACTCTTCTGGGAAGGCTTTCCACTAGATGTTGGAACATTGCCGCTATAACAGCCTCCACTCTTCTGGGAAGGCTTTCCACTAGATGTTGGAACATTGCCGCTATAACAGCCTCCACTCTTCTGGGAAGGCTTTCCACTAGATGTTGGAACATTGCTGCTATAACAGCCTCCACTCTTCCGGGAAGGCTTCCCACTAGATGTTGGAACATTGCCGCTATAACAGCCTCCACTCTTCTGGGAAGGCTTTCCACTAGATGTTGGAACATTGCTGCTATAACAGCCTCCACTCTTCTGGGATGGCTTTCCACTAGATGTTGGAACATTGCTGCTATAACAGCCTCCACTCTTCTGGGAAGGCTTTCCACTAGATGTTGGAACATTGCTGCTATAACAGCCTCCACTCTTCTGGGAAGGCTTTCCACTAGATGTTGGAACATTGCTGCTATAACAGCCTCCACTTTTCTGGGATGGCTTTCCACTAGATGTTGGAACATTGCTGCTATAACAGCCTCCACTCTTCTGGGAAGGCTTTCCACTAGATGTTGGAACATTGCTGCTATAACAGCCTCCACTCTTCTGGGAAGGCTTTCCACTAGATGTTGGAACATTGCTGCTATAACAGCCTCCACTCTTCTGGGGAGGCTTTCCACTAGATGTTGGAACATTGCCGCTATAACAGCCTCCACTCTTCTGGGGAGGCTTTCCACTAGATGTTGGAACATTGCCGCTATAACAGCCTCCACTCTTCTGGGAAGGCTTTCCACTAGATGTTGGAACATTACCGCTATAACAGCCTCCACTCTTCTGGGAAGGCTTTCCACTAGATGTTGGAACATTGCTGCTATAACAGCCTCCACTCTTCTGGGAAGGTTTTCCACTAGATGTTGGAACATTGCTGCGGGGACTTGCATCCATTCAGCCACAAGCGTCGGGCACTGATGTTGGGCGATTGTGTCTGGCTACCAGTCGGCATTCCAATTCATCCCAAAGGTGTTCGATGGGGTTGAGGTCAGGGCTCTGTGCAGGCCAGTCAAGTTCTTCCACACCGATCTCGACAAACCATTTCTGTATGGACCTCGTTTTGTGCACAGGGGCATGATCATGCTGAAACAGGAAAGGGCCTTCCCCAAACTGTTGCCACAAAGTTGAAATCACAGAATCATCTAGAATGTCATTGTATGCTGTCGCATTAAGATTTACCTTCCCTGGAACTAAGGGGCCCGAACCATGAAAAACAGCCCCAGACCATTATTCCTCCTCCACCAAACTTTACAGTTGGCACTATGCATTGGAGCAGGTAGCGTTCTCCTGGCATCCGCCAATCCCAGATTCGTCCATCTGACTGCCAGATGGTGAAGCGTGATTCATCATTCCAGAGAACGTGTTTCCACTGCTCCAGAGCTTTACACCACTCCAGCCGACGTGTGGCATTGCGCATGGTGATCTTAGGCTTGTGTGCGGCTGCTCGGCCATGGAAACCCATTTCATGAAGCTCCTGACGAACAGTTATTTTGACTTAGCTTCCAGAAGCAGTTTGGAACTCGGTAGTGAGTGTTGAACCCGAGGACAGACCATTTTTACACGCTCCAGCACTTGGCGGTCCGGTTCTGTGAATTTGTGTGGCCTACCACTTTGTGGTTGAGCCGTTGTTGCTCCTAGACGTTTCCACTTCATAATAACAGCACTTACAGTTGACTGGGGCAGCTCTAGCAGGGCAGGAATTTGACAAACTGACTTGTTGGAAAGGTGACATCCTGTAACAGTACCACATTGAAAGTCACTGAGCTCTTCAGTAAGGCCATTCTACTGACAATGTTTGTCTATGGAGATTGCATGGCTGTGTGCTCGATTTTATACACGGCAGCCCAATCCACTATTTTGAAGGGGTGTCCCCATACCTTTGCAGATATAGTATAGCTTGCTTCACTTACCAGTAGACAGAGTTGGCTTTCGTGATTATTATCCATAATGTCCAGCATACTGCTGGCACCGGTCGTGCTGAGAAGTCTGAAATATGGTCCAATTAGCAAATGTTGCACTAGGAAGATATTCTTAATCGTTTGTTGGAAGAAAATCATTCACAATTCAATTCCAGTTTTCATTCAGAAGCTCAAGCTAGCAACATCAAAGCACCTTTGTAACGACAGACAGACAGGAGGACAGACAGACAGACAGACAGACCCACCGGTGTTTCCTGTCTAACAGACAGACCCACCAGTGTTTCCTGTCTAACAGACAGACCCACCAGTGTTTCCTGTCTAACAGACAGACCCACCAGTGTTTCCTGTCTAACAGACAGACCCACCAGTGTTTCCTGTCTAACAGACAGACCCACCGGTGTTTCCTGTCTAACAGACAGACCCACCGGTGTTTCCTGTCTAACAGACAGACCCACCGGTGTTTCCTGTCTAACAGACAGACCCACCAGTGTTTCCTGTCTAACAGACAGACCCACCGGTGTTTCCTGTCTAACAGACAGACCCACCAGTGTTTCCTGTCTAACAGACAGACCCACCGGTGTTTCCTGTCTAACAGACAGACCCACCAGTGTTTCCTGTCTAACAGACAGACCCACCGGTGTTTCCTGTCTAACAGACAGACCCACCAGTGTTTCCTGTCTAACAGACAGACCCACCAGTGTTTCCTGTGTAACAGACAGACCCACCAGTGTTTCCTGTGTAACAGACAGACCCACCAGTGTTTCCTGTCTAACAGACAGACCCACCAGTGTTTCCTGTCTAACAGACAGACCCACCAGTGTTTCCTGTCTAACAGACAGACCCACCAGTGTTTCCTGTCTAACAGACAGACCCACCAGTGTTTCCTGTCTAACAGACAGACCCACCAGTGTTTCCTGTCTAACAGACAGACCCACCAGTGTTTCCTGTCTAACAGACAGACCCACCAGTGTTTCCTGTCTAACAGACAGACCCACCAGTGTTTCCTGTCTAACAGACAGACCCACCAGTGTTTCCTGTCTAACAGACAGACCCACCAGTGTTTCCTGTCTAACAGCCAGTGTTTCCTGTGTAACAGCCAGTGTTTCCTGTGTAACAGACAGACTGACAGACAGGACGACATGCATTTGTCTGCTAAATTACACGTTTATTCTGTATCACTCAACTCTCATTTTTGAGTCTTATTAGTTGCATGATAAATTCATAAGTAAAGACTCAGAAGAAGACCCAGTGATGCCGAAACGTTGCTACTTTAAATGACTGGGAGCTTGTATATAGAGTGTGGGACTCCCTTTATTGAATAGAAAAAACATTCCTATAGGGCTTACCTATATGAATCGGAAAGTCAATAGGATTTGATTTGATTTAATCATTATAATAAAGCATACATTATAGAACGACAATTAACAAAGAAATGTTTTAACAAAACAAGACAAACTAAATTCATACTAAATCCAGTAGATAGTTTCATAAATAAGTCGGTGCCCATTTATGAATTTGGTGCATTGTTTTGTTACCTGGATTCAAGTCCACGTTAACATTAGTAGGCATAAATCCAATCAAATTAAACTTCATTTATAGAGGCATATACACCTCTCTATTTAATTATCCAGAAAACATTGGGTTATATTTGAGTCAGAACGATTATGCAGATTGAATGTCATCAACAGTGGTTAAATCTATTAAATAGGCACAAAAATTAAAATAATCAATATCAATAACAGTATTTTATATATCGACATTAGGTTGTGCTGAAGAAATAGTCACTCTTGTTTTATATAATGTTGTCACTGCAGGACATTATCGGCCTGACAGGAAACGAACGTATACAGTGAAACATGACACACACACGCAGTCAGTCCAACGCTACGTGCAGGTTCGTATTCTTCTAAGACCTCATCGGTGTAACTGCCTCAGCCAAAGAAATTCAGATAAAATGCAGACAATCTATACTTTGATATTTTATTAACCAGTTAAAGACTGAAACCGAGCTCGTGTAGTAGATGAGACGGCTTCGTGGTCAGTTGAATAGAGGCTAAAGTGAAATGATTAACCGCGTTGTGTTCTGTCTACTGACCAGAACAAGCTGAAGTTAATTGATGGCAGATCCACATGACGTTAGAGACACAAGCTCCACACATTAACATGGGAAAACGATACAGGTCCACTTAAAGTCAGCTACATAGACTAACAGGAATTCAAAACCTCAAATGACGTTTGTTGTATCCCTCAGGCTTGGCTGTTGCGTATGTGATACATGTTGCCGCTCCGTGTGCTAGGTTAACACATTTGAATGGCAGTTCACCTGCTGTTATGATTTTGACTGCCCTCTAGTGGCGGGTTTGGAGACCTAGAGCAGTGGGCTACTCTTTATGGTAGGCCTACTACACGTCATGGAAGGAGAACAAACACTTCAGGCTGTGAAAGCATTTTATGACGTAGGCCTAGTCTATACTGCCACCCTGTGGATCTTCATGTGTTAACATTAAACACCGTAGGTCCGTGAGACGCTATCTTAGATAATGAGACAGTATCTTAGATAATGAGACGCTATCTTAGATAATGAGACAGTATCTTACTTACATAATGAAACGGTATCTTAGATAATGAGACAATATCTTAGATAATGAGACGGTATCTTAGATAATGAAATGGTATCTTAGGTAATGAGGCAGGATCTTAGATAATGAGGCAGGATCTTAGATAATGAGGCAGGATCTTAGATAATGAGGCAGGATCTTTGATAAGGAGACAGTATCTTTGATAAGGAGACAGTATCTTAGATAATGAGAAAGGATATTAGATAATGAAACGGTATCTTAGATAATGAGACAGTATCTTAGATAATGAGACGCTATCTTAGATAATGAGACAGTATCTTACTTACATAATGAAACGGTATCTTAGATAATGAGACAATATCTTAGATAATGAGACGGTATCTTAGATAATGAAATGGTATCTTAGGTAATGAGGCAGGATCTTAGATAATGAGGCAGGATCTTAGATAATGAGGCAGGATCTTAGATAATGAGGCAGGATCTTTGATAAGGAGACAGTATCTTTGATAAGGAGACAGTATCTTAGATAATGAGAAAGGATATTAGATAATGAAACGGTATCTTAGATAATGAGACAGTATCTTAGATAATGAGACGCTATCTTAGATAATGAGACAGTATCTTACTTACATAATGAAACGGTATCTTAGATAATGAGACGATATCTTAGATAATGAGACGGTATCTTAGATAATGAAATGGTATCTTAGGTAATGAGGCAGGATCTTAGATAATGAGGCAGGATCTTAGATAATGAGGCAGGATCTTAGATAATGAGGCAGGATCTTAGATAATGAGGCAGGATCTTTGATAAGGAGACAGTATCTTAGATAATGAGAAAGGATATTAGATAATGAAACGGTATCTTAGATAATGAGACAGGATATTAGATAATGAGACAGTATCTTAGATAATGAGACAGGATATTAGATAATGAGACAGTATCTTGACAAGATCTTAGATAATTAGATGGTATCGTAGATAATGAGACAGGAGCTTACAAAATGTGACGGTATCTTTTATAATGAGACAGTGTCTTAGATAATGAGACTGTATCTTAGATAATGAGACAGGGGCTTACAAAATGTGACGGTATCTTTTATAATGAGACAGTGTCTTAGATAATGAGACTGTATCTTAGATAATGAGACAGGGGCTTACAAAATGTGACGGTATCTTTTATAATGAGACAGTGTCTTAGATAATGAGACTGTATCTTAGATAATGAGACAGGGGCTTACAAAATGTGACGGTATCTTTTATAATGAGACAGTGTCTTAGATAATGAAACATCATCTTAGATAATGAGACAGTATCTTGACAGGATCTTAGATAATGAGACAGGATATTAGATAATGAGACAGGAGCTTAGATTATGAGACAGGAGCTTAAACAATATGACAGGATTTTAGAGAATGAGACAGTATATTAGATACTGAGACGGTATCATAGATAGAGACATTATCATAGCTAATGAGACAGTATCTTAGCTAATGAGACAGGATCTTAGATAATGAGACAGTATCTTAGATAGAGGCAGGATCTTAGATAATGAGACAGTATCTTAGATAGAGGCAGGATCTTAGATAATGAGACAGGATCTTAGATAATGAGACAGTATCTTAGATAATGAGACATGATCTTAGATAGAGGCAGGATCTTAGATAATGAGGCAGGATCTTAGATAATGAGGCAGGATCTTAGCTAATGAGACAGTATCTTAGATAGAGGCAGGATCTTAGATAATGAGGCAGGATCTTAGATAATGAGGCAGGATCTTAGCTAATGAGACAGGATCTTAGCTAATGAGACAGTATCTTAGATAATGAGACAGTATCTTAGATAATGAGACAGGATATTAGATAATGAGACAGTATCTTAGATAGAGGCAGGATCTTAGATAATGAGACAGTATCTTAGATAATGATACAGGATCTTAGATAATGAAACAGTATCTTAGATAGAGGCAGGATCTTAGATAATGAGACAGTATCTTAGATAATGAGACAGTACCTTAGATAGAGGCAGGATCTTAGATAATGAGACAGTATCTTAGCTAATGAGACAGTATCTTAGATAATGATACAGGATCTTAGATAATGAGACAGTATCTTAGATAATGATACAGGATCTTAGATAATGAGACAGTATCTTAGATAATGAGACAGTATCTTAGATAATGAGACAGTATCTTAGATAGAGGCAGGATCTTAGATAATGATACAGTATCTTAGATAATGAGGCAGGATCTTAGATAATGATACAGTATCTTAGATAATGAGACAGGATCTTAGATAATGATACAGGATCTTAGATAATGAGACAGGATCTTAGATAATGAGACAGTATCTTAGATAGAGGCAGGATCTTAGATAATGATACAGTATCTTAGATAATGAGACAGGATCTTAGATAATGAGACAGTGTCTTAGATAGAGGCAGGATCTTAGATAATGAGACAGGATCTTAGATAATGAGACAGTATCTTAGATAATGCTACAGTATCTTAGCTAATGAGACAGGATCTTAGATAATGAGACAGTGTCTTAGATAGAGGCAGGATCTTAGATAATGAGACAGTATCTTAGCTAATGAGACAGGATCTTAGCTAATGAGACAGGATCTTAGATAGAGGCAGGATCTTAGATAATGAGACAGTATCTTAGATAATGATACAGGATCTTAGATAATGAGACAGGATCTTAGATAATGAGACAGTATCTTAGATAGAGGCAGGATCTTAGATAATGAGACAGTATCTTAGATAATGAGACAGGATCTTAGATAATGAGACAGTATCTTAGATAGAGGCAGGATCTTAGATAATGAGACAGTATCTTAGATAATGAGACAGGATCTTAGATAATGAGACAGTATCTTAGATAATGATACAGGATCTTAGATAATGAGACAGGATCTTAGATAATGAGACAGTATCTTAGATAGAGGCAGGATCTTAGATAATGAGACAGGATCTTAGATAATGAGACAGTATCTTAGATAGAGGCAGGATCTTAGATAATGAGACAGGATCTTAGATAATGAGACAGTGTCTTAGATAGAGGCAGGATCTTAGATAATGAGACAGTATCTTAGCTAATGAGACAGGATCTTAGATAATGAGACAGTGTCTTAGATAGAGGCAGGATCTTAGATAATGAGACAGTATCTTAGATAATGAGACAGGATCTTAGATAATGAGACAGTATCTTAGATAGAGGCAGGATCTTAGATAATGAGACAGTATCTTAGATAATGAGACAGGATCTTAGATAATGAGACAGTATCTTAGATAATGATACAGGATCTTAGATAATGAGACAGGATCTTAGATAATGAGACAGTATCTTAGATAGAGGCAGGATCTTAGATAATGAGACAGGATCTTAGATAATGAGACAGTATCTTAGATAGAGGCAGGATCTTAGATAATGAGACAGGATCTTAGATAATGAGACAGTGTCTTAGATAGAGGCAGGATCTTAGATAATGAGACAGTATCTTAGCTAATGAGACAGGATCTTAGATAATGAGACAGTGTCTTAGATAGAGGCAGGATCTTAGATAATGAGACAGTATCTTAGCTAATGAGACAGGATCTTAGCTAATGAGACAGGATCTTAGATAATGAGACAGTATCTTAGATAGAGGCAGGATCTTAGATAATGAGACAGTATCTTAGATAGAGGCAGGATCTTAGATAATGAGGCAGGATTGTACATAATGAGACAGGATCATACATAATGAGACAGGGTCTTAGATAATGACATCAGAAAGGTGGACGAAAGATGAACGTCAATGTTTGTCATGTGATACTGAAGTATATCAAGTTGGCCACAAGGTGTCACCTTCCTTCCATGGAGAAATCACTGATCTGACAAGGGTTGATTGGTGAAAGGAAAAGGAAATCATGCCAAAGCCATTGCCTTCTCCCATCCAATCACATCCACAAAGAGGTGATGAATTCATGAAATGGAATATGAAAGCATGCCCGTAGGGGGCATAGCGTAGGGGCATGTGGGGTGTCAGGTAGCCTAGTGGTTAGAGCGTTGGGCCAGTAACCGAAAGGTTGCTGGATCGGATCCCCGAGCTGACAAGGTAAAAATGTGTCGTTCTCCCCCTGAACAAGGCAGTTAACCCACTGTTCCTCGGCCGTCATTGTTAATAAGAATTTGTTCTTAACTGACCTGCCGAGTTAAATAAAGGTCAAATCAAGGTTAAACAATGTGCCCCCTTCATATTTGTCATGTTTAAAAACAAATAATAATGTTTTTTATTTTTGTTATTTCTCTGTAATGCTATTATCCCCCTAGCCATTTAATGAGGTTGTCTTTAGCTAGCCCAGATAGGTTCCCAATCTCCCGTACTCATAACTAGCTACCCAGAAGCCATTTCAGGATATCAAGTTAGAGTAGCTAGCTTGTCTATCTTAGCTGATATAATTATTGGTAGACTTTTGAAAAACAATCAATATCTACATGCACTGAATAAGACTCACAGTCCTTTCAATCTTTTACTCAGATTTAGCAGAGATGCAGAGAAGCATATTTAGTTTCTTTAGTAAAGAACCACCAGTCAGGAGGATACAGACAGATCAATAGGTATGCTTAGATATGCAGAAAAATTGACTTTTATACTCATACCCGAATACGGGTTAAAAATGGCAGATTTGGGCACTGATAAATGCCTAAATTGGAATATAGTGTCTGTCCAGTAACATGTTATACATCAGGTCAGGCTGTCCAGTAACATGTTATACATCAGGTCAGGCTGTCCGGTAACATGTTATACATCAGGTCAGGCTGTCCCGTAACATGTTATACATCAGGTCAGGCTGTCCAGTAACATGTTATACATCAGGTCAGGCTGTCCAGTAACATGTTATACATCAGGTCAGGCTGTCCCGTAACATGTTATACATCAGGTCAGGCTGTCCAGTAACGTGTTATACATCAGGTCAGGCTGTCCAGTAACATGTTATACATCAGGTCAGGCTGTCCAGTAACATGTTATACATCAGGTCAGGCTGTCCAGTAACATGTTATACATCGGGTCAGGCTGTCCAGTAACATGTTATACATCAGGTCAGGCTGTCGAGTAACATGTTTTACATCAGGTCAGGCTGTCCAGTAACATGTTATACATCAGGTCAGGCTGTCCAGTAACATGTTATACATCAGGTCAGGCTGTCCAGTAACATGTTATACATCAGGTCAGGCTGTCCAGTAACATGGTATACATCAGGTCAGGCTGTCCAGTAACATGTTAAACATCGGGTCAGGCTGTCCAGTAACATGTTATACATCAGGTCAGGCTGTCCCGTAACACGTTATACATCAGGTCAGGCTGTCCAGTAACATGTTATACATCAGGTCAGGCTGTCCAGTAACATGTTATACATCAGGTCAGGCTGTCCAGTAACATGTTATACATCAGGTCAGGCTGTCCAGTAACATGTTATACATCAGGTCAGGCTGTCCAGTAACATGTTATACATCAGGTCAGACTGTCCAGTGTTTTATTTTAATTTTAATTTCACCTTTATTTAACAAGGTAGGTTAGTTGAGAACAAGTTCTCATTTACAACTGCGACCTGGACAAGATAAAGCAAAGCAGTGTGACACAAACAACAACACAGAGTTACACATGGAATAAACAAACGTACAGACAATTACACAATAGAAAAAAATAAAGTCTGTATACAGTGTGTGCGTGAGGAGTGAGGAGGTAAGGCAATAAATAGGCCATAGTAGCGAAGTAATTACAATTTAGCAGATTAACACTGGAGTGATAGATGTGCAAGTAGAGATACTGGTGTGCAAAAGAGCAGAAAAGTAAATAAAAACAGTATGGGGATGAGGTAGGTGGATTGGGTGGGCTATTTACAGATGGGCTGTGTACAGCTGCAGCGATCGGTTAGCTGCTCAGATAGCTGATGTTTAAAGCTAGTGAGGGAAATATAAGTCTCCAACTTCAGCAATTTTTGCATTTCGTTCCAGTCATTGGCTGCAGAGAACTGAAAGGAAAGGTGGCCAAAGGAGGTGTTGGCTTTGGGGATGACCAGCGAGATATACCTGCTGGAGCGCGTGCTACGGGTTGGTGTTATCGTGACCAGTGAGCTGAGATAAGGCGGAGCTTTACCTAGCAAAGACTTATAAAAGTAACATGCTATACATCAGGTCAGAGCTCTGGTTCTGTTCTTCACAGCTCTGTATGGGGGTTTTGACTGACAGCTGTTCTGAACTTGAGCACCACGTGACAGGAAGTTGCCCTCATCCTTCCTGCTAACTGGGAAACTTTAGCAAATGTGTTGTTGTCTGAGTGAGATAAATGCTGTAAGTTAAGAGGACTTGATGTATATTTTGAAAGATGAGATGTTGAAGATCATAATAAATACCGCTTTGATGTTATACACCCGGGAATCCAAATGAGCCTGTGTTTGATCTACAGTCATCAACAGATTGGACCTGTGTTTGATGTACAGTCATCAACAGATTGAGCCTGTGTTTGATGTACAGTCATCAACAGATTGAGCCTGTGTTTGATGTACAGTCATCAACAGATTGGACCTGTGTTTGATAGACAGTCACCAACAGATTGATCTTGTTTTTGTTTATTGTGAAGGAAATTCACCATGGCAACACACACCTGAATGTACTAATGAATACGTTCTATACTCACCAAAATGATCTGTTTCTCTGAATGGCCTTGTGAAAGCCTAACACTGTAAAAGCGTATTTTAGAACGTAGCTAGTCATGTTGGCAATAGAACAAGCTTTTAAATGATGCCCACCTGACCCAGATTGAGATTTATAATGGACAATTCTTGGATTGCGTAAACAACAACAGTAATTGTGTGAGGGCGGGGCATGCAGGGTTGTGTTCCAAACTAAAGAACTACAGGTGTTCCTGCTCTAGTTCCTCAACGGCACAGCTAGGAGAGATCAACAAAGTACCTTACAGTTGAACACTCTTCTTTGGGTCATAAAAGTGCATTGAAATGAGTTAGGAACTGTGCACACTTTGGAGAGGTGTGTGTCCACTTGGAGACATCAGTTAGTCCTCTCACTCAAACCGTTGTCATTTCTTTGTCTTAAGTTGTACCTACCCCACATTTTCCAGGAATAGTCTTATGTTACTGAATGTATCTAGAGTATTTTCAGATTTCATTATCAACAAATGTGGGGAAAAGTACAGTAAATGTAAAATGCACATAAAATCAACAGTGTAATGTTTGGATTCAGTCGTGTCAGTTGAACTGTTGTGAACTCATCTTTGGGTCTAATAACTTTCCCATCATCTCCAAACTGTTCTCTTTCAATTGCTACCATGGTTATGCATGTGCTGTTCATATTGCTTCTGTAAGAAACATTTTTAATTTAGCCCCCTATCCATATAGACCAATTTAGCACCCTATCCATATAGACCAATTTAGCCCCCTATCCATATAGACCAATTTAGCCCCCTATCCATATAAACAAATTTAGCCCTATCCATACAGGCCAATTTAGCCCCCTATCCATATAGACCAATTTAGCCCTATCCATATAGACCAATTTAGCCCTATCCATATAGACCAATTTAGCCCTATCCATATAGACCAATTTAGCCCTATCCATATAGACCAATTTAGCCCCCTATTTATACAGGCTAATTTAGCCCCCTATTTATACAGGCTAATTTAGCCCCCTATCCATACAGGCTAATTTAGCCCCCTATCCATACAGGCTAATTTAGCCCCCTATTTATACAGGCTAATTTAGCCCCCTATCCATACAGGCTAATTTAGCCCCCTATTTATACAGGCTAATTTAGCCCCCTATCCATACAGGCTAATTTAGCCCCCTATCCATACAGGCTAATTTAGCCCCCTATCCATACAGGCTAATTTAGCCCCCTATCCATACAGGCTAATTTAGCCCCCTATCCATACAGGCCAATTTAGCCCCCTATCCATACAGGCTAATTTAACCCCTTATCCATACAGGCTAATTTAGCCCCCTATCCATACAGGCTAATTTAGCCCCCTATCCATACAGGCTAATTTAGCCCCCTATCCATACAGGCTAATTTAGCCCCCTATCCATACAGGCTAATTTAGCCCCCTATCCATACAGGCTAATTTAGCCCCCTATCCATACAGGCTAATTTAGCCCCCTATCCATACAGGCTAATTTAGCCCCCTATCCATACAGGCTAATTTAGCCCCCTATCCATACAGGCTAATTTAGCCGTATCCATACAGGCTAATTCCCACGAGTGTAAAGGGATAAGCATAATGAGTATGGTTCTAGATTGCAGGAAAAAACTGTTTCAGGTATTTGAAAAACGCAAAATTCTCCAACTGTCCATCCTCACTGTATTTGTGCTCAGAGTTTTGTGTTGCATGACACCCAGGTTAAAAGAAAGTTGCATTTTACTCATATTCAAATCTTTTGAATTGGCCTAAAACATTGGCTTCCACAGTCTATATATTAGACAAAGCATTACAATGAATTGGGTTAATGTAATGAGGCCTACATTTACAAAGAACATTTGTTTGAAAATGTGTTTAAAAATAATGTGTTTGGGCATACAAGTGTATTCGTTGGAGAAGCATGCATGGGTTAAGTATAGGCTGTTATTTTCATGTGGATGTCAGTTGTCTTTACATAATGTCAAATTTACATTAAGTTTACATTTTAATTTTTATTATTGGTCTTAAGGCAGTATCATGAAAGAGGCTCAGTGTTCCTATTCTGGCAATATAAATAGACCCATAATTAAGTTAACATAATTACAACACGTTAAAAATGAAATCTAATTTCACAAAAAGCTGTTAATGTCTAGTTTACGATGCGCCATTATCCTGTATTCTATACATACGCCTATAAAAATAGAATGACCTCATTGATAGTCACTTGGCATCTTCAGTTAGCGCCGTCGTACTGATGAATTGTAATGGGAGTTGTGAATGGCAGCAAACATAGAAAGCTCTGGTGAAAGAGCGGACAATCATTCAGTAGCCATGGCGAGAGGACGCGATCAGAGCCTGGGTCCCAGGCCGTGTGTGACCCGCTCACACCTCCACATCCAATCATTCATTAATAAACTAATTGGCGGTTTGTTTCGCATTAGCTCTGTGTGTTCAGCTAATCTATTCCACCTGGGAATGTTCACCCCGTCAGAAGTAGAAGGGTTCCGCCTGCATTAGAAACTAAACGTTTGTCCCGCAACCTCGCAGGCTCAGCTCCACCACTCCACCTTGGGGTCGGAATACAGCCGGGTAAAGAATATGCCTCGTGTTTGTTACGCTGTTAAATCTGGAGCAGTTAAGAATGGCAGTTTCCACAGATGGTGTGAGTTATGGATTTATTAAGAAGGTTTAAGCTCATTGTCAATGGCAAAAAAACAACTTAGACAGTGACAGAAGATATAAGCAAACCTCTGTCTCTGCTGCCGGCCTATTTTGTTTTATTTATTTAACCATTATTTTACCAGGTAAATTGACTGAGAACACATTCTCATTTACAGCAACGACCTGGAGAATAGTTACAGGGGAAAGGAGAGGGGGGGTGAATGAGCCAATTAGAAGCTCTCCATCCATTCAATCCGTTGTTTGTTTTTGGCACTTGACCTGCTACTTCACTGTCGGTGTTCTGCCTATGAATGGCGCTGAGGACTGGAACGACGCTACTTCCTGCAGGAGAAAGAGAGAGACGCATAGAAATGATGCTCGGGTCGTTCTCCAAACGGGCGGTTTAAAGCGACTCTCCCCTTGTGGTCCCCGTACCACGCCTTGGCCACGTGTTAAAAAGTCTTTGTGCGTCCCCAAAATGAAACCTTTTTGACAATGACACAAAAGAACTGCCTCTACTTCAAACGATTGTAATGGAAGTTAATGACTATTAGATGGAGTGGGAAGCCCCTTTGTGCCACAAATAAAATGCACAAGAAAGAGGCCTTTTTAACAATCGTCCACCATAAAACATGTCTTTGTTCAAATGTACTTTCCTATTCGACCTCAGGAACAGCATCTAGTACCTTCCCCCTTCAAAGACTATACATTAGACTTATACAATACGTCTTCATGTCTACTGATGGGATTTATTATTTTAATGTAAATAAGTGGTTCATTTTCATATCTCCAAAGGATTGGTTACCCTCAAATCAAATTATATCACATTTCATTGGTGGAATGCTTATGTTCCTTCCTCCAACAGTGTACTAGTATTTAACATTACAAAACAATACATGCAGATCCTGAAAATAAAGACATTTAGAAATATTACAACTAGCAATGTCAGAGTCCAAAATATAAATATGTATGTATATAATGATGTGTATAGACATTATGGGCAATATATGTATATAAAATGTGTGGACAGCATTAGTTATATAGGATGAACCAGGACTAGAATACAGTATTATACATATGAAGTGGACAGCATTAGTTATATAGGATGAACCAGGACTAGAATACAGTATGAAGTGGACAGCAGTAGTTATATAGAATGAACCAGGACTAGAATACAGTATTATACATATGAAGTGGACAGCAGTAGTTATATAGGATGAACCAGGACTAGAATACAGTATATACATATGAAGTGGACAGCATTAGTTATATAGGATTAACCAGGACTAGAATACAGTATGAAGTGGACAGCAGTAGTTATATAGGATGAATCAGGACTAGAATACAGTATTATACATATGAAGAGGACAGCAGTAGTTATATAGGATGAACCAGGACTAGAATACAGTATTATACATATGAAGTGGACAGCATTAGTTATATAGGATGAACCAGGACTAGAATACAGTATGAAGTGGACAGCAGTAGTTATATAGGATGAACCAGGACTAGAATACAGTATGAAGTGGACATCAGTAGTTATATAGGATGAACCAGGACTAGAATACAGTATTATACATATGAAGTGGACAGCAGTAGTTATATAGGATGAACCAGGACTAGAATACAGTATGAAGTGGACAGCAGTAGTTATATAGGATGAACCAGGACTAGAATACAGTATTATACATATGAAGTGGACAGCAGTAGTTATATAGGATGAACCAGGACTAGAATACAGTATAAAGTGGACAGTAGTAGTTATATAGGATGAACCAGGACTACAATACAGTATGAAGTGGACAGCAGTAGTTATATAGGATGAACCAGGACTAGAATACAGTATTATACATATGAAGTGGACAGCAGTAGTTATATAGGATGAACCAGGACTAGAATACAGTATTATACATATGAAGTGGACAGCAGTAGTTATATAGGATGAACCAGGACTAGAATACAGTATGAAGTGGACAGCAGTAGTTATATAGGATGAACCAGGACTAGAATACAGTATGAAGTGGACAGCAGTAGTTATATAGGATGAACCAGGACTAGAATACAGTATTAATACTGTATTCTATCCTTCCTGTTTGGCCCTGTCCGGGGGTATCTTCGGATGGGGCCACAGTGTCTCCTGACCCCTCCTGTCTCAGCCTCCAGTATTTATGCTGCAGTAGTTTATGTGTCGGGGGGCTAGGGCCAGTTGGTTATATCTGGAGTACTTCTCCTGTCTTATCCAGTGTCCTGTGTGAATTTAAGTATGCTCTCTCTAATTCTCTCGTTCTCTCTTTCTTTCTCTCTCTCTGAGAACCTGAGCCCTAGGACCATACGTCAGGACTACCGGGCATGATGACTCCTTGCTGTCCCCAGTCCGCCTGGCCTTGCTGCTATTCCAGTTTCAACTGTTCTGCCTGTGGTTATGGAACCGCCACCTGTCCCAGACCTGTTGTTTTTCAACTCTTAATGATCGGCTATGAAAAGCCAACTGAAAATTATTCATGATTATTATTTGACCATGCTTGTCACTTATGAACATTTTTGAACATCTTGGCATAGTTCTGTTATAATCTCCACCCGGCACAGCCAGAAGAGGACTGGCCACCCCTCATAGCCTGGTTCCTCTCTAGGTTTCTTCCTAGGTTTTGGCCTTTCTAGGGAGTTTTTCCTAGCCACCGTGCTTCTACACCTGCATTACTAGCTGTTTGGGGTTTTAGGCTGGGTTTCTGTACAGCACTTCGAGATATTAGCTGATGTACGAAGGGCTATATAAAATAAACTTGATTGATTGATTGATTATACATATGAAGTGGACAGCAGTAGTTATATAGGATGAACCAGGACTAGAATACAGTATTATACATATGAAGTGGACAGCAGTAGTTATATAGGATGAACCAGGACTAGAATACAGTATGAAGTGGACAGCAGTAGTTATATAGGATGAACCAGGACTAGAATACAGTATTATACATATGAAGAGGACAGCAGTAGTTATATAGGATGAACCAGGACTAGAATACAGTATTATACATATGAAGTGGACAGCAGTAGTTATATAGGATGAACCAGGACTAGAATACAGTATTATACATATGAAGTGGACAGCAGTAGTTATATAGAATGAACCAGGAAAATAATACAGTATTATACATATGAAGTGGACAGCAGTAGTTATATAGGATGAACCAGGACTAGAATACAGTATATACATATGAAGTGGACAGCATTAGTTATATAGGATGATCCAGGACTAGAATACAGTATTATACATATGAAGAGGACAGTAGTAGTTATATAGGATGAACCAGGACTAGAATACAGTATTATACATATGAAGTGGACAGCAGTAGTTATATAGGATGAACCAGGAAAAGAATACAGTATTATACATATGAAGTGGACAGCAGTAGTTATATAGGATGAACCAGGACTAGAATACAGTATTATACATATGAAGTGGACAGCAGTAGTTATATAGGATGAACCAGGACTAGAATACAGTATTATACATATGAAGTGGACAGCAGTAGTTATATAGGATGAACCAGGACTAGAATACAGTATGAAGTGGACAGCAGTAGTTATATAGAATGAACCAGGAAAAGAATACAGTATTATACATATGAAGTGGACAGCAGTAGTTATATAGGATGAACCAGGAAAAGAATACAGTATTATACATATGAAGTGGACAGCAGTAGTTATATAGGATGAACCAGGACTAGAATACAGTATTATACATATGAAGTGGACAGCAGTAGTTATATAGGATGAACCAGGACTAGAATACAGTATGAAGTGGACAGCAGTAGTTATATAGGATGAACCAGGACTAGAATACAGTATATACATATGAAGTGGACAGCAGTAGTTATATAGGATGAACCAGGACTAGAATACAGTATATACATATGAAGTGGACAGCAGTAGTTATATAGGATGAACCAGGACTAGAATACAGTATTATACATATGAAGTGGACAGCAGTAGTTATATAGGATGAACCAGGACTAGAATACAGTATTATACATATGAAGTGGACAGCAGTAGTTATATAGGATGAACCAGGAAAAGAATACAGTATTATACATATGAAGTGGACAGCAGTAGTTATATAGGATGAACCAGGACTAGAATACAGTATTATACATATGAAGTGGACAACAGTAGTTATATAGGATGAACCAGGACTAGAATACAGTATTATACATATGAAGTGGACAGCAGTAGTTATATAGGATGAACCAGGACTAGAATACAGTATGAAGTGGACAGCAGTAGTTATATAGAATGAACCAGGAAAAGAATACAGTATTATACATATGAAGTGGACAGCAGTAGTTATATAGGATGAACCAGGAAAAGAATACAGTATTATACATATGAAGTGGACAGCAGTAGTTATATAGGATGAACCAGGACTAGAATACAGTATTATACATATGAAGTGGACAGCAGTAGTTATATAGGATGAACCAGGACTAGAATACAGTATGAAGTGGACAGCAGTAGTTATATAGGATGAACCAGGACTAGAATACAGTATATACATATGAAGTGGACAGCAGTAGTTATATAGGATGAACCAGGACTAGAATACAGTATTATACATATGAAGTGGACAGCATTAGTTATATAGGATGATCCAGGACTAGAATACAGTATTATACATATGAAGAGGACAGTAGTAGTTATATAGGATGAACCAGGACTAGAATACAGTATTATACATATGAAGTGGACAGCAGTAGTTATATAGGATGAACCAGGACTAGAATACAGTATATACATATGAAGTGGACAGCAGTAGTTATATAGGATGAACCAGGACTAGAATACAGTATTATACATATGAAGTGGACAGCAGTAGTTATATAGGATGAACCAGGACTAGAATACAGTATTATACATATGAAGTAGACAGCAGTAGTTATATAGGATGAACCAGGACTAGAATACAGTATTATACATATGAAGTGGACAGCAGTAGTTATATAGGATGAACCAGGACTAGAATACAGTATGAAGTGGACAGCAGTAGTTATATAGGATGAACCAGGACTAGAATACAGTATGAAGTGGACATCAGTAGTTATATAGGATGAACCAGGACTAGAATACAGTATTATACATATGAAGTGGACAGCATTAGTTATATAGGATGAACCAGGACTAGAATACAGTATTATACATATGAAGTGGACAGCAGTAGTTATATAGGATGAACCAGGACTAGAATACAGTATGAAGTGGACAGCAGTAGTTATATAGGATGAAGCAGGACTAGAATACAGTATGAAGTGGACAGCAGTAGTTATATAGGATGAAGCAGGACTAGAATACAGTATGAAGTGGACAGCAGTAGTTATATAGGATGAAGCAGGACTAGAATACAGTATGAAGTGGACAGCAGTAGTTATATAGGATGAAGCAGGACTAGAATACAGTATGAAGTGGACAGCAGTAGTTATATAGGATGAAGCAGGACTAGAATACAGTATTATACATATGAAGTGGACAGCAGTAGTTATATAGGATGAACCAGGACTAGAATACAGTATGAAGTGGACATCAGTAGTTATATAGGATGAACCAGGACTAGAATACAGTATTATACATATGAAGTGGACAGCAGTAGTTATATAGGATGAACCAGGACTAGAATACAGTATGAAGTGGACATCAGTAGTTATATAGGATGAACCAGGACTAGAATACAGTATTATACATATGAAGTGGACAGCATTAGTTATATAGGATGAACCAGGACTAGAATACAGTATTATACATATGAAGTGGACAGCAGTAGTTATATAGGATGAACCAGGACTAGAATACAGTATATACATATGAAGTGAACAGCAGTAGTTATATAGGATGAACCAGAACTAGAATACAGTATTATACATATGAAGTGGACAGCAGTAGTTATATAGGATGAACCAGGACTAGAATACAGTATATACATATGAAGTGGACAGCAGTAGTTATATAGGATGAACCATGACTAGAATACAGTATGAAGTGGACAGCAGTAGTTATATAGGATGAACCAGGACTAGAATACATTATTATACATATGAAGTGGACAGCAGTAGTTATATAGGATGAACCAGGACTAGAATACAGTATGAAGAGGACAGCAGTAGTTATATAGGATGAACCAGGACTAGAATACAGTATATACATATGAAGAGGACAGCAGTAGTTATATAGGATGAACCAGGACTAGAATACATTATTATACATATGAAGTGGACAGCAGTTGTTATATAGGATGAACCAGGACTAGAATACAGTATATACATATGAAGAGGACAGCAGTAGTTATATAGGATGAACCAGGACTAGAATACAGTATTATACATATGAAGTGGACAGCAGTAGTTATATAGGATGAACCAGGACTAGAATACAGTATGAAGTGGACAGCAATAGTTATATAGGATGAACCAGGACTAGAATACAGTATTATACATATGAAGTGGACAGCAGTAGTTATATAGGATGAACCAGGACTAGAATACAGTATGAAGTGGACAGCAATAGTTATATAGGATGAACCAGGACTAGAATACAGTATGAAGTGGACAGTAGTAGTTATATAGGATGAACCAGGACTAGAATACAGTATGAAGTGGACAGCAATAGTTATATAGGATGAACCAGGACTAGAATACAGTATGAAGTGGACAGTAGTAGTTATATAGGATGAACCAGGACTAGAATACAGTATTATACATATGAAGTGGACAGCAGTAGTTATATAGGATGAACCATGACTAGAATACAGTATTATACATATGAAGTGGACAGTAGTAGTTATATAGGATGAACCAGGACTAGAATACAGTATGAAGTGGACAGCAGTAGTTATATAGGATGAACCAGGACTAGAATACAGTATTATACATATGAAGAGGACAGTAGTAGTTATATAGGATGAGCTTTCACTAGAATACAGTATTATACATATGAAGAGGACAGCAGTAGTTATATAGGATGAACCAGCACTAGAATACAGTATGAAGTGGACAGCAGTAGTTATATAGGATGAACCAGGACTAGAATACAGTATGAAGTGGACAGCAGTAGTTATATAGGATGAACCAGGACTAGAATACAGTATGAAGTGGACATCAGTAGTTATATAGGATGAACCAGGACTAGAATACAGTATTATACATATGAAGTGGACAGCATTAGTTATATAGGATGAACCAGGACTAGAATACAGTATTATACATATGAAGTGGACAGCAGTAGTTATATAGGATGAACCAGGACTAGAATACAGTATGAAGTGGACAGCAGTAGTTATATAGGATGAAGCAGGACTAGAATACAGTATGAAGTGGACAGCAGTAGTTATATAGGATGAAGCAGGACTAGAATACAGTATGAAGTGGACAGCAGTAGTTATATAGGATGAAGCAGGACTAGAATACAGTATGAAGTGGACAGCAGTAGTTATATAGGATGAAGCAGGACTAGAATACAGTATGAAGTGGACAGCAGTAGTTATATAGGATGAAGCAGGACTAGAATACAGTATTATACATATGAAGTGGACAGCAGTAGTTATATAGGATGAACCAGGACTAGAATACAGTATGAAGTGGACATCAGTAGTTATATAGGATGAACCAGGACTAGAATACAGTATTATACATATGAAGTGGACAGCAGTAGTTATATAGGATGAACCAGGACTAGAATACAGTATGAAGTGGACATCAGTAGTTATATAGGATGAACCAGGACTAGAATACAGTATTATACATATGAAGTGGACAGCATTAGTTATATAGGATGAACCAGGACTAGAATACAGTATTATACATATGAAGTGGACAGCAGTAGTTATATAGGATGAACCAGGACTAGAATACAGTATATACATATGAAGTGAACAGCAGTAGTTATATAGGATGAACCAGAACTAGAATACAGTATTATACATATGAAGTGGACAGCAGTAGTTATATAGGATGAACCAGGACTAGAATACAGTATATACATATGAAGTGGACAGCAGTAGTTATATAGGATGAACCATGACTAGAATACAGTATGAAGTGGACAGCAGTAGTTATATAGGATGAACCAGGACTAGAATACATTATTATACATATGAAGTGGACAGCAGTAGTTATATAGGATGAACCAGGACTAGAATACAGTATGAAGAGGACAGCAGTAGTTATATAGGATGAACCAGGACTAGAATACAGTATATACATATGAAGAGGACAGCAGTAGTTATATAGGATGAACCAGGACTAGAATACATTATTATACATATGAAGTGGACAGCAGTTGTTATATAGGATGAACCAGGACTAGAATACAGTATATACATATGAAGAGGACAGCAGTAGTTATATAGGATGAACCAGGACTAGAATACAGTATTATACATATGAAGTGGACAGCAGTAGTTATATAGGATGAACCAGGACTAGAATACAGTATGAAGTGGACAGCAATAGTTATATAGGATGAACCAGGACTAGAATACAGTATTATACATATGAAGTGGACAGCAGTAGTTATATAGGATGAACCAGGACTAGAATACAGTATGAAGTGGACAGCAATAGTTATATAGGATGAACCAGGACTAGAATACAGTATGAAGTGGACAGTAGTAGTTATATAGGATGAACCAGGACTAGAATACAGTATGAAGTGGACAGCAATAGTTATATAGGATGAACCAGGACTAGAATACAGTATGAAGTGGACAGTAGTAGTTATATAGGATGAACCAGGACTAGAATACAGTATTATACATATGAAGTGGACAGCAGTAGTTATATAGGATGAACCATGACTAGAATACAGTATTATACATATGAAGTGGACAGTAGTAGTTATATAGGATGAACCAGGACTAGAATACAGTATGAAGTGGACAGCAGTAGTTATATAGGATGAACCAGGACTAGAATACAGTATTATACATATGAAGAGGACAGTAGTAGTTATATAGGATGAACCAGGACTAGAATACAGTATGAAGTGGACAGCAGTAGTTATATAGGATGAACCAGGACTAGAATACAGTATGAAGTGGACAGCAGTAGTTATATAGGATGAACCAGGACTAGAATACAGTATTATACATATGAAGTGGACAGCAGTAGTTATATAGGATGAACCAGGACTAGAATACAGTATTATACATATGAAGTGGACAGCAGTAGTTATATAGGATGAGCCTTGACTAGAATACAGTATATACATATGAAGTGGACAGCAGTAGTTATATAGGATGAACCAGCACTAGAATACAGTATGAAGTGGACAGCAGTAGTTATATAGGATGAACCAGGACTAGAATACAGTATTATACATATGAAGTGGACAGCAGTAGTTATATAGGATGAGCCTTGACTAGAATACAGTATATACATATGAAGTGGACAGCAGTAGTTATATAGGATGAACCAGCACTAGAATACAGTATGAAGTGGACAGCAGTAGTTATATAGGATGAACCAGGACTAGAATACAGTATTATACATATGAAGTGGACAGCAGTAGTTATATAGGATGAACCAGGACTAGAATACAGTATGAAGTGGACAGCAGTAGTTATATAGGATGAAGCAGGACTAGAATACAGTATGAAGTGGACAGCAGTAGTTATATAGGATGAAGCAGGACTAGAATACAGTATGAAGTGGACAGCAGTAGTTATATAGGATGAACCAGGACTAGAATACAGTATGAAGTGGACAGCAGTAGTTATATAGGATGAAGCAGGACTAGAATACAGTATGAAGTGGACAGCAGTAGTTATATAGGATGAACCATGACTAGAATACAGTATTATACATATGAAGTGGACAGCAGTAGTTATATAGGATGAACCAGGACTAGAATACAGTATGAAGTGGACAGCAGTAGTTATATAGGATGAATCAGGACTAGAATACAGTATGAAGTGGACAGCAGTAGTTATATAGGATGAACCAGGACTAGAATACAGTATGAAGTGGACAGCAGTAGTTATATAGGATGAATCAGGACTAGAATACAGTATGAAGTGGACAGCAATAGTTATATAGGATGAACCAGGACTAGAATACAGTATGAAGAGGACAGCAGTAGTTATATAGGATGAACCAGAACTAGAATACAGTATTATACATATGAAGTGGACAGCAGTAGTTATATAGGATGAACCAGGACTAGAATACAGTATGAAGTGGACAGCAGTAGTTATATAGGATGAACCAGGACTAGAATACATTATTATACATATGAAGAGGACAGCAGTAGTTATATAGGATGAACCAGGACTAGAATACAGTATATACATATGAAGAGGACAGCAGTAGTTATATAGGATGAACCAGGACTAGAATACAGTATGAAGTGGACAGCAGTAGTTATATAGGATGAACCAGGACTAGAATACATTATTATACATATGAAGTGGACAGCAGTAGTTATATAGGATGAACCAGGACTAGAATACATTATTATACATATGAAGTGGACAGCAGTAGTTATATAGGATGAACCAGGACTAGAATACAGTATTATACATATGAAGTGGACAGCATTAGTTATATAGGATGAACCAGGACTAGAATACAGTATGAAGTGGACAGCAGTAGTTATATAGGATGAACCAGGACTAGAATACAGTATATACATATGAAGAGGACAGCAGTAGTTATATAGGATGAACCAGGACTAGAATACATTATTATACATATGAAGTGGACAGCAGTAGTTATATAGGATGAACCAGGACTAGAATACAGTATGAAGTGGACAGCAGTAGTTATATAGGATGAACCAGGACTAGAATACAGTATGAAGTGGACAGTAGTAGTTATATAGGATGAACCAGGACTAGAATACAGTATTATACATATGAAGTGGACAGCAGTAGTTATATAGGATGAACCATGACTAGAATACAGTATTATACATATGAAGTGGACAGTAGTAGTTATATAGGATGAACCAGGACTAGAATACAGTATGAAGTGGACAGCAGTAGTTATATAGGATGAACCAGGACTAGAATACAGTATCATACATATGAAGAGGACAGCAGTAGTTATATAGGATGAACCATGACTAGAATACAGTATTATACATATGAAGTGGACAGTAGTAGTTATATAGGATGAACCAGGACTAGAATACAGTGTGAAGTGGACAGTAGTAGTTATATAGGATGAACCAGGACTAGAATACAGTATGAAGTGGACAGCAGTAGTTATATAGGATGAACCAGGACTAGAATACAGTATTATACATATGAAGAGGACAGTAGTAGTTATATAGGATGAGCTTTCACTAGAATACAGTATTATACATATGAAGAGGACAGTAGTAGTTATATAGGATGAACCAGGACTAGAATACAGTATGAAGTGGACAGCAGTAGTTATATAGGATGAACCAGGACTAGAATACAGTATTATACATATGAAGTGGACAGTAGTAGTTATATAGGATGAACCAGGACTAGAATACAGTATGAAGTGGACAGCAGTAGTTATATAGGATGAACCAGGACTAGAATACAGTATTATACATATGAAGTGGACAGCAGTAGTTATATAGGATGAACCAGGACTAGAATACAGTATGAAGTGGACAGCAGTAGTTATATAGGATGAACCATGACTAGAATACAGTATGAAGTGGACAGCAGTAGTTATATAGGATGAACCAGGACTAGAATACAGTATTATACATATGAAGTGGACAGCAGTAGTTATATAGGATGAACCAGGACTAGAATACAGTATGAAGTGGACAGCAGTAGTTATATAGGATGAACCAGGACTAGAATACAGTATGAAGTGGACAGTAGTAGTTATATAGGATGAACCAGGACTAGAATACAGTATTATACATATGAAGTGGACAGCAGTAGTTATATAGGATGAGCCTTGACTAGAATACAGTATATACATATGAAGTGGACAGCAGTAGTTATATAGGATGAACCAGCACTAGAATACAGTATGAAGTGGACAGCAGTAGTTATATAGGATGAACCAGGACTAGAATACAGTATTATACATATGAAGTGGACAGCAGTAGTTATATAGGATGAACCATGACTAGAATACAGTATTATACATATGAAGTGGACAGCAGTAGTTATATAGGATGAACCAGGACTAGAATACAGTATTATACATATGAAGTGGACAGCAGTAGTTATATAGGATGAACCAGGACTAGAATACAGTATGAAGTGGACAGCAGTAGTTATATAGGATGAACCAGGACTAGAATACAGTATTATACATATGAAGTGGACAGCAGTAGTTATATAGGATGAACCATGACTAGAATACAGTATTATACATATGAAGTGGACAGCAGTAGTTATATAGGATGAACCAGGACTAGAATACAGTATGAAGTGGACAGCAGTAGTTATATAGGATGAACCAGGACTAGAATACAGTATTATACATATGAAGAGGACAGTAGTAGTTATATAGGATGAACCAGGACTAGAATACAGTATGAAGTGGACAGCAGTAGTTATATAGGATGAACCAGGGCTAGAATACAGTATTATACATATGAAGTGGACAGCAGTAGTTATATAGGATGATCCAGGACTAGAATACAGTATTATACATATGAAGAGGACAGTAGTAGTTATATAGGATGAACCATGACTAGAATACAGTATATATATATATGAAGTGGGTAAAAGTATATGTAAACATTTTTAAAGAGACCAGTTTTACAGGACTATGTACAGTGGCAAGAAAAAGTATGTGAATTGTTAGGAATACCTGGATTTCTGCATGAATTTGACATACAATTTGATCTGATCTGATCATCTAAGTCACAACAATAGACGAACACTGTGTGCTTAAACTAATAACACACATATTATTGTATTTTTGTTGTCTATATTGATTACATCATTTAAACATTCACAGTGTAGGTTGAAAAAAGTATGTGAACCCCTAGGCTAATGACTTCTCCAAAAAATATTTGGAGTCAGAAGTCAACTAACCTGGAGTCCAATCAATGAGACGAGATTGGAGATGTTGGTTAGAGCTGCCTTGCCCTATAAAACACACTCACAAAATGTTAGTTTGCTATTCACAAGAAGCATTGCCTGATGTCAACCATGCCTCGAACAAAAGAGATCTCAGAAGACCTAAGATTAAGAATTGCTGCCTTGCATAAAACTGGAAAGGGTTACAAAAGTATCTCTAAAGGTCAGTCGACGGTGAGACAAATTGTCTATAAATGGAGAAAGTTCAGCACTGTTGCTCATTGAGCACAGTGCAGAATGCTCAATGAGGTTAAGAAGAATCCTAGAGTGTCAGCTAAAGACTTACAGAAATCTCTGGAACATGCTAACATCTCTGTTGATGAGTCTACAATACGTAAAACACTAAACAAAAATGGTGTTCATGGGAGGACACCACGGAAGAAGCCATCGCTGTCCAAAAAAAACATTGCTGCACATCTGAAGTTCGCAAAAGAGCACCTGGATGTTCCACAGCGCTACTAGCAAAATATTCTGTGGACAGATGAAACTACAGTTCAGTTGTTTGGAAGGAACACACAACACTGTGTGTGGAGAAAAAAGGCACAGCACACCAACATCAAAACCTCATCCCAACTGTAAAGTATGGTGGAGGGAGCATCATGGTTTGGGGCTGCTTTGCTGCCTCAGGGCCTGGACAGCTTGCTATCGTCGAAGGAAAAATGAATTCCCAAGTTCATGAAGACATTTTGCAGGATAATGTAAAGCTATCTGTCTGTCAATTGAAGCTCAACAGAGGTTAGGTGATGCAACAGAACAACAATCCAAAAGACAGAAGTAAATCGTTAAAAATTTAAAAGAGAATGGCTTCAACAGAAGAAAATGTGCCTTCTGGAGTGGCCCAGTCAGTCCTCATCTCAACCCGATTGAGATGCTGTGGCATGACCTCAAGAAAGCGGTTCACACCAGACATCCCAAGAATATTGTGGAACTGAAACAGTTTTGTTAAGAGGAATGGTCCAAATTCCTCCTGACCGTTGTGCAGGTCTGATCCACAACTACAGAAAACGTTTGGTTGAGGTTATTGCTGCCAAAGAAGGGCCAACCTGTTATTAAATCTAAAAAATCAATTGGAGGTGTACCTGTGGATGTATTTCAAGGCCTACCTTCAAACTCAGTGCCTCTTTGCTTGACATCATGGGAAAATCAAAATAAATCAGCCAAGACCTGGGAAAAAAATTGTAGACCTCCACAAGTCTGGTTCATCCTTGGGAGCAATTTCCAAATGCCTGAAGGTACCACGTTCATCTGTACAAACAATAGTACGCAAGTATAAAAACCATGGGACCACACAGCCGTCATACCACAAAGATGAAGAGCACCATCCTAACCGTGAAGCACGGGGGTGGCAGCATCATGTTGTGGGGGTTCTGACCCACTGGGAATGTGATGAAAGAAATAAAAGCTGAAATAAATCAATCTCTCCATTATTATTCTGACATTTCACATTCTTAAAATAAAGTGGTGATCCTAACTGCACCTCAGCCACGCTCAAGGTACTAAACGATATCATAACCGCCATCGATAAAAGACAGTACTGTGCAGCCGTCTTCATCGACCTGGCCAAGGCTTTCGACTCTGTCAATCACCATATTCTTATCGGCAGACTCAGTAGCCTCGGTTTTTCTAACTACTTTGCAGACAGAGTTCAGTGTGTTCAGGGCATGTTGTCCGGTCCTCTGGCAGTCTCTATGGGGGTACCACAGGGTTCAATTCTCGGGCAGACTCTTTTCTCTGTATATATCAATGATGTTGCTTTTGCTGCGGGCGATTCCATTTTTACATTTTTTTTACATTTTAGTCATTTAGCAGACGCTCTTATCCAGAGCGACTTACAGTAGAGTGCATACATTTTATTACATTTTTACATTTTTTACATATTACATATTACATTTTACATACTGAGACAAGGATATCCCTACCGGCCAAACCCTCCCTAACCCGGACGACGCTATGCCAATTGTGCGTCGCCCCACGGACCTCCCGGTTGCGGCCGGCTGCGACAGAGCCTGGGCGCGAACCCAGCCCAGCCTGGGCGCGAACCCAGAGACTCTGGTGGCGCAGCTAGCACTGCGATGCAGTGCCCTAGACCACTGCGCCACCCGGGAGTCACATTCCCTGATCCACCTCTACGCAGACGACACCATTCTCTATACTTCTGGCCCTTCCTTGGACACTGTGCTATCTAACCTCCAAACGAGCTTCAATGCCATACAACACTCTTTCCGTGGCCTCCAACTGCTCTTAAACGCTAGTAAAACCAAATGCATGCTTTTCAACCGTTCGCTGCCTGCACCCGCACGCCCGACTAGCATCACCACCCTGGACGGTTCCGACCTAGAATATGTGGACATCTATAAGTACCTAGGTGTCTGGCTAGACTGCAAACTCTCCTTCCAGACTCATATCAAACATCTCCAATCCAAAATTAAATCTAGAGTCGGCTTTCTATTTCGCAACAAAGCCTCCTTCACTCACGCCGCCAAACTTACCCTAGTAAAACTGACTATCCTACCGATCCTCGACTTCGGCGATGTCATCTACAAAATAGCTTCCAATACTCTACTCAGCAAACTGGATGCAGTTTATCACAGTGCCATCCGTTTTGTTACTAAAGCACCTTATACGACCCACCACTGCGACCTGTATGCCCTAGTCGGCTGGCCCTCGCTACATGTTCGTCGTCAGACCCACTGGCTCCAGGTCATCTACAAGGCTATGCTAGGTAAAGTGCCGCCTTATCTCAGTTCACTGGTCACGATGGCAACACCCACCCGTAGCACGCGCTCCAGCAGGTGTATCTCACTGATCATCCCTAAAGCTAAAACCTAATTTGGCCGCCTTTCCTTCCAGTTCTCTGCTGCCTGCGACTGGAACGAATTGCAAAAATCTCTGAAGTTGGAGACTTTTATCTCCCTCAACAACTTTAAACATCTGCTATCCGATCGCTGCAGCTGTACATAGTCCATCGGTATATAGCCCACCCAATTTACCTACCTCACCCCCATACTGCTTTTATTTATTTACTTTTCTGCTCTTTTGCACACCAGTATCTCTACTTGCACATGATCATCTGATAATTTATCACTCCAGTGTTAATCTGCTAAATTCTAATTATTCGATTTATTGCCTACCTCCTCATGCCTTTTGCACACATTGTATATAGATTCTCTTTTTTCTACCATGTTATTGACTTGTTTATTGTTTACTCCATGTGTAACTCTGTGTTGTTGTCTGTGTCACACTGCTATGCTTTATCTTGGCCAGGTCGCAGTTGTAAATGAGAACTTGTTCTCAACTAGCCTACCTGGTTAAATAAAGGTGAAATAAAAAATAAAAAATAAAAATAACTGACCTAAGACTGGGAATTTTTACTAGTATTAAATGTCAGGAATTGTGAAAAACTGAGTTTAAATGTATTCGGCTGAGCTGTATGTAAACTTCCGACTTCAACTGTGTGTTTTTCTCTGAGCAAGATGGTGCCGACAGACGTGGTCGTCCTGTTCCTAGACAACTTTTCAGAATTATTATTTTTTTATTATGTTATTCTCAACATGACTGTTCTCAACAGGATGTCTTCATACTGTAGCTCCGTATGATTGGTTACCCTCAACATGACTGTTCTCAACAGGATGTCTTCATACTGTAGCTCCGTATGATTGGTTACCCTCAACATGACTGTTCTAAAGTTAAAAGGTATTTGGTGTTGTGCTCCACACATAGTTTAGGGTCAGTTTAAGACGTGTCCTCCATTGTCCTCCTAGTCCTGTGAGGTACTGGCAGTAGCAGGGTTATAGGCCTGGCAGTAGCAGGGTTATAGGCCTGGCAGTAGCAGGGTTATAGGCCTGGCAGTAGCAGGGTTGTAGGGCTGGCAGTAGCAGGGTTATAGGGCTGGCAGTAGCAGGGTTGTAGGGCTGGCAGTAGCAGGGTTGTAGGGCTGGCAGTAACAGGGTTGTAGGGCTGGCAGTAGCAGGGTTATAGGCCTGGCGGTAGCAGGGTTGTAGGGCTGGCAGTAGCAGGGTGTAGGGCTGGCAGTAGCTGTGTTGTAGGGTTGGCAGTAGCAGGGTTGTATGCCTGGCAGTAGCAGGGTTGTAGGGCTGGCAGTAGCAGGGTTGTAGGGCTGGCAGTAGCAGGGTTGTAGGGCTGGCAGTAGCAGGGTTGTAGGGCTGGCAGTAGCAGGGTTGTAGGGCTGGCAGTAGCAGGGTTGTAGGGCTGGCAGTAACAGGGTTGTAGGGCTGGCAGTAGCAGGGTTATAGGCCTGGCAGTAGCAGGGTTGTAGGGCTGGCAGTAGCAGGGTTGTAGGGCTGGCAGTAACAGGGTGTAGGGCTGGCAGTAGCAGGGTTATAGGCCTGGCGGTAGCAGGGTTATAGGCCTGGCAGTAGCAGGGTTGTAGGGCTGGCAGTAGCAGGGTTGTACGGCTGGCAGTAGCAGGGTTATAGGCCTGGCAGTAGCAGGGTTGTAGGGCTGGCAGTAGCAGGGTGTAGGGCTGGCAGTAACAGGGTTATAGGGCTGGCAGTAGCAGGGTTGTAGGCCTGGCAGTAGCAGGGTTATAGGCCTGGCAGTAGCAGGGTTATAGGCCTGGCAGTAGCAGGGTTGTAGGGCTGGCAGTAGCAGGGTTGTAGGGCTGGCAGTAGCAGGGTTGTAGGGCTGGCAGTAGCAGGGTTGTAGGGCTGGCAGTAGCAGGGTTGTATGCCTGGCAGTAGCAGGGTTGTAGGGCTGGCAGTAGCAGGGTTGTAGGGCTGGCAGTAGCAGGGTTGTAGGGCTGGCAGTAGCAGGGTTGTAGGGCTGGCAGTAGCAGGGTTGTAGGGCTGGCAGTAGCAGGGTTGTAGGGCTGGCAGTAGCAGGGTGTAGGGCTGGCAGTAGCAGGGTGTAGGGCTGGCAGTAGCAGGGTGTAGGGCTGGCAGTAGCAGGGTGTAGGGCTGGCAGTAGCTGTGTTGTAGGGTTGGCAGTAGCAGGGTTGTATGCCTGGCAGTAGCAGGGTTGTAGGGCTGGCAGTAGCAGGGTGTAGGGCTGGCAGTAGCTGTGTTGTAGGGTTGGCAGTAGCAGGGTTGTATGCCTGGCAGTAGCAGGGTTGTAGGGCTGGCAGTAGCAGGGTTGTAGGGCTGGCAGTAGCAGGGTTGTAGGGCTGGCAGTAGCAGGGTTGTAGGGCTGGCAGTAGCAGGGTGTAGGGCTGGCAGTAGCAGGGTTGTAGGGCTGGCAGTAGCAGGGTGTAGGGCTGGCAGTAGCAGGGTTGTAGGGCTGGCAGTAGCAGGGTGTATGACTGGCAGTAGCAGGGTGTAGGGCTGGCAGTAGCAGGTTGTAGGGCTGGCAGTAGCAGGGTGTAGGGCTGGCAGTAGCAGGGTTGTAGGGCTGGCAGTAGCAGGGTGTAGGGCTGGCAGTAGCAGGGTTGTAGGCCTGGCAGTAGCAGGGTGTAGGGCTGGCAGTAGCAGGGTTGTAGGGCTGGCAGTAGCAGGGTGTATGACTGGCAGTAGCAGGGTGTAGGGCTGGCAGTAGCAGGTTGTAGGGCTGGCAGTAGCAGGGTGTAGGGCTGGCAGTAGCAGGGTTGTAGGGCTGGCAGTAGCAGGGTGTATGACTGGCAGTAGCAGGGTGTAGGGCTGGCAGTAGCAGGTTGTAGGGCTGGCAGTAGCAGGGTGTAGGGCTGGCAGTAGCAGGGTTGTAGGGCTGGCAGTAGCAGGGTTGTAGGGCTGTTAGTAACAGGGTTGTAGGGCTGGCAGTAGCAGGTTGTAGGGCTGGCAGTAGCAGGGTGTAGGGCTGGCAGTAGCAGGGTTGTAGGGCTGGCAGTAGCAGGGTTGTAGGGCTGGCAGTAACAGGGTTGTAGGGCTGGCAGTAGCAGGGTTGTAGGGCTGGCAGTAGCAGGGTGTAGGGCTGGCAGTAACAGGGTTGTAGGGCTGGCAGTAGCAGGGTTGTAGGGCTGGTAGTAGCAGGGTGTAGGGCTGGCAGTAGCAGGGTGTAGGGCTGGCAGTAGCAGGGTGTAGGCCTGGCAGTAGCAGGGTTGTAGGGCTGGCAGTAGCAGGGTTGTAGGGCTGGCAGTAGCAGGGTTGTAGGGCTGGCAGTAGCAGGGTTGTAGGGCTGGCAGTAGCAGGGTGTAGGCCTGGCAGTAGCAGGGTGTATGACTGGCAGTAGCAGGGTGTAGGGCTGGCATTAGCAGGGTGTAGGCAGTAGCAGGGTTATAGGCCTGGCAGTAGCAGGGTTGTAGGGCTGGCAGTAGCAGGGTGTATGACTGGCAGTAGCAGGGTGTAGGGCTGGCAGTAGCAGGGTGTAGGCCTGGCAGTAGCAGGGTTGTATGCCTGGCAGTAGCAGGGTTGTAGGGCTGGCAGTAGCAGGGTTGTATGCCTGGCAGTAGCAGGGTTGTAGGGCTGGCAGTAGCAGGGTGTAGGGCTGGCAGTAGCAGGGTGTAGGGCTGGCAGTAGCAGGGTGTAGGGCTGGCAGTAGCAGGGTTGTAGGGCTGGCAGTAGCAGGGTGTAGGGCTGGCAGTAGCAGGGTGTATGACTGGCAGTAGCAGGGTGTAGGGCTGGCAGTAGCAGGGTGTAGGCAGTAGCAGGGTTATAGGCCTGGCAGTAGCAGGGTGTAGGCAGTAGCAGGGTGTAGGGCTGGCAGTAGCAGGGTTGTAGGGCTGGCAGTAGCAGGGTGTAGGCCTGGCAGTAGCAGGGCGTAGGCAGTAGCAGGGTGTAGGGCTGGCAGTAGCCGGGTGTAGGCCTGGCAGTAGCAGGGTATAAGCCTGGCAGTAGCAGGGCGTAGGCAGTAGCAGGGTGTAGGGCTGGCAGTAGCAGGGTGTAGGCCTGGCAGTAGCAGGGTATAAGCCTGGCAGTAGCAGGGCGTAGGCAGTAGCAGGGTGTAGGGCTGGCAGTAGCAGGGTATAGGCCTGGCAGTAGCAGGGCGTAGGCAGTAGCAGGGTGTAGGGCTGGCAGTAGCAGGGTGTAGGCCTGGCAGTAGCAGGGTATAGGCCTGGCAGTAGCAGGGCGTAGGCAGTAGCAGGGTGTAGGGCTGGCAGTAGCAGGGTGTAGGCCTGGCAGTAGCAGGGTATAAGCCTGGCAGTAGCAGGGCGTAGGCAGTAGCAGGGTGTAGGGCTGGCAGTAGCAGGGTGTAGGCCTGGCAGTAGCAGGGTATAAGCCTGGCAGTAGCAGGGTGTAGGCAGTAGCAGGGTGTAGGGCTGGCAGTAGCAGGGTTGTGTTGATGGAGAAATCGGCCTGATTCAGGGCTGTTTAGACCAGAGAGATGAATGAGATGAAGAAGATGTAACAGTTGTAGCCTTCAGTCAGACTAAGATACTTTGTTAACACAGACCCCAGGAGATACCCCAGGAGATACCCCAGGAGATACCCGAGATACCCCAGGAGATACCCCAGGAGATACCCCAGATACCACAGGAGATACCACAGATACCACAGGAGATACCACAGGAGATACCCCAGATACCACAGAAGATACCCTAGATACCACAGGAGATACCCCAGATACCACAGAAGATACCCCAGATACCACAGGAGATACCACAGGAGATACCCCAGATACCCCAATAGATACCCCAAATACCACAGGAGATACCCCAGATACCACAGGAGATACCACAGGAGATACCACAGGAGATACCCCAGATACCACAGAAGATACCCTAGATACCACAGGAGATACCCCAGATACCACAGAAGATACCCCAGATACCACAGGAGATACCACAGAAGATACCCCAGATACCACAGAAGATACCACAGGAGGTACCCCAGATACCACAGGAGATACCACAGGAGATAACCCAGATACCACAGGAGATACCTCAGGGGATACTCCAGATACCCCAGGAGATACCTCAGGGGATACTCCAGATACCCCAGGAGATACCCCAGGAGATACCCCAGATACCCCAGGGGATACCCCAGAAGATACCCCAGGGGATACCCCAGGAGATACCCCAGGGGATACCCCAGATACCCCAGGAGATACCCCAGGAGATACCACAGACGATACCCCAAATACCACAGGAGATACCCCAGATACCCCAGGAGATACCACAGAAGATACCCCAGATACTACAGGAGATACCACAGGAGATACCACAGGAGGTACCCCAGATACCCCAGGAGATACCACAGAAGATACCCCAGATACTACAGGAGATACCACAGGAGATACCACAGGAGGTACCCCAGATACCCCAGGAGATACCACAGAAGATACCCCAGATACTACAGGAGATACCACAGGAGATACCACAGGAGGTACCCCAGATACCCCAGGGGATACCCCAGGAGATACCCCAGGAGATACCCCAGATACCCCAGGGGATACCCCAGATACCCCAGGGGATACCCCAGGAGATACACCAGGAGATACCCCAGGAGATACCCCAGGAGATAACCAGGAGATATCCCAGGGGTTTAGTCCAGACCACAGGCCATACTAGGAGGTTTTTAGGGGTTAGTAAAATCCTTAATATGGTCCACCAGTCGGCTCTCTCTGTAGCAATTAGCCTGGGGACGTGGTTCATGTGTAATAGGATGTCTTCAGGGGTTAGGGTGTTAAAGGGTGTCCTGGGCTAATTGCAACGAGGAGCCAAGATCCCCCCCCCCCCACTCTTCCACCACTCCCTCCCTCCCTCCCTCAGTTCCCCCACAGGTTTTCCCAGGCCTCTGACTGCCTCATTCTGTCCCACAATGGGATTACGCTGGGCTGTGGGGACGGGGAGGGAGAGAGGAGGGACGATCCCTGATCACATCAGAGACGCTTCCAGGGTTCCATGGTGTCTTACCAAAACTTCCGCGCTCCGCAGTGGGCTGACCCCTAATCATCAGAACCAGGGAGACCGGGGTGAGAGTAAACAGGTGGTTGTGGAGACGAGAGAGAGAACAGGAGGAGGAGAGAGAGAACAGGGGGAGGAGAGAGAGAACAGGGGGAGGAGAGAGAGAACAGGGGGAGAGAGAACAGGGAGAGGAGAGAGAGAACAGGGGGAGGAGAGAGAGAACAGGGGGAGGAGAGAGAGAACAGGGGGAGGAGAGAGAGAACAGGGGAAGGAGAGAGAGAACAGGGGGAGAGATAGAACAGGTTGAGGAGAGATAGAACAGGTTGAGGAGAGATAGAACAGGTTGAGGAGAGATAGAACAGGTTGAGGAGAGATAGAACAGGTTGAGGAGAGATAGAACAGGTTGAGGAGAGATAGAACAGGGTTGAGGAGAGATAGAACAGGTTGAGGAGAGATAGAACAGGGTTGAGGAGAGATAGAACAGGTTGAGGAGAGATAGAACAGGTTGAGGAGAGATAGAACAGGTTGAGGAGAGATAGAACAGGTTGAGGAGAGATAGAACAGGGAGGAGAGATAGAACAGGGGGAGGAGAGAGAGAACAGGGGGAGGAGAGAGAGAACAGGGGGAGGAGAGAGAGAACAGGGGGAGGAGAGAGAGAACAGGGGGGAGAGAGAACGGGGAGGAGAAAGAGAGGAAAGTAGGATGACTAGGGAGAGATGGCAGGAGGTGGTATCGGGAGGGATGGAGAGACAGAGGAAAGACAGAGGAGAGACAGTGGAGAGACAGAGGAGAGACAGAGGAGAGACAGAGGAGAGACAGAGGAGAGACAGTAGAGAGACGTTGGAGAGACGTTGGAGAGACAGTGGAGAGACAGTAGAGAGACGTTGGAGAGACAGAGAGACAGTAGAGAGACAGTAGAGAGACGTTGGAGAGACAGAGAGACAGGGGAGAGACAGAGGAGAGACAGTGGAGAGACAGTGGAGAGACAGTAGAGAGACGTTGGAGAGACAGAGGAGAGACAGTGGAGAGACAGAGACAGTGGAGAGACAGTGGAGAGACAGAGGATAGACAGAGGAGCGACAGAGGAGAGACAGTGGAGAGACAGTAGAGAGACGTTGGAGAGACAGAGGAGAGACAGAGGAGAGACAGAGGAGAGACAGGGGAGAGACAGCGGAGAGACAGTGGAGAGACAGTGGAGAGACAGAGGAGAGACAGAGGAGAGACAGGGGAGAGACAGTGGAGAGACAGTGGAGAGACAGTGGAGAGACAGAGACAGTGGAGAGACAGTGGAGAGACAACATTTGGATAGTTCGTGTGGGGAGACTGGGGAGGAAAACTGTAGGATGGGGAACAGTGTTTGGACTGGGGAGTGTGGGGATTGTATTAGGCTCTGTCTCCATTGGTTTCGTGTTGACCACCCAAATTAGCTGCTTGGTGGGTGTCTGTCCTCTCTCATTCGGTCTGTCTGTCTGTCGGTCTGTCTGCAAGACAGCATGGGACTGCCACAGTGTGATTCAGTCTCACGGGAGAGAAGTTTCAGTGCTGCTCCGTCTGTGTGCTGACTAACCCCAGGAGGAGACAGGGACAGACACTAACCCCAGGAGG
Source organism: Salvelinus namaycush (assembly GCF_016432855.1). NCBI lineage: Eukaryota > Metazoa > Chordata > Actinopteri > Salmoniformes > Salmonidae > Salvelinus > Salvelinus namaycush. Next base: position 2,570,001 of record NC_052321.1, read on the forward strand.
AGACAGGAACAGACACTAACCCCAGGAGGAGACAGGAACAGACCAACCCTAACCCCAGGAGGAGACAGGGACAGACCAACCCTAACCCCAGGAGGAGACAGGAACAGACCAACCCTAACCCCAGGAGGAGACAGGTACAGACACTAACCCCAGGAGGAGACAGGAACAGACACTAACCCCAGGAGGAGACAGGGACAGACCAACCCTAACCCCAGGAGGAGACAGGGACAGACCAACCCTAACCCCAGGAGGAGACAGGGACAGACCAACCCTAACCCCAGGAGGAGACAGGAACAGACACTAACCCCAGGAGGAGACAGGAACAGACCAACCCTAACCCCAGGAGGAGACAGGAACAGACACTAACCCCAGGAGGAGACAGGAACAGACCAACCCTAACCCCAGGAGGAGACAGGGACAGACCAACCCTAACCCCAGGAGGAGACAGGGACAGACAAACCCTAACCCCAGGAGGAGACAGGAACAGACACTAACCCCAGGAGACAGGAACAGACCAACCCTAACCCCAGGAGGAGACAGGGACAGACCAACCCTAACCCCAGGAGGAGACAGGGACAGACCAACCCTAACCCCAGGAGGAGACAGGAACAGACCAACCCTAACCCCAGGAGACAGGAACAGACCAACCCTAACCCCAGGAGGAGACAGGAACAGACCATCCCTAACCCCAGGAGGAGACAGGAACAGACACTAACCCCAGGAGGAAACAGGGACAGACACTAACCCCAGGAGGAGACAGGAACAGACCAACCCTAACCCCAGGAGGAGACAGGGACAGACCAACCCTAACCCCAGGAGGAGACAGGGACAGACACTAACCCCAGGAGGAGACAGGGACAGACACTAACCCCAGGAGGAGACAGGGACAGACACTAACCCCAGGAGGAGACAGGGACAGACACTAACCCCAGGAGGAGACAGGAACATACACTAACCCCAGGAGGAGACAGGGACAGACCAATCCTAACCCCAGGAGGAGACAGGAACAGACCAGCCCTAACCCCAGGAGGAGACAGGGACAGACACTAACCCCAGGAGGAGACAGGGACAGACACTAACCCCAGGAGGAGACAGGGACAGACACTAACCCCAGGAGGAGACCGGAACAGACCAACCCTAACCCCAGGAGGAGACAGGAACAGACCAACCCTAACCCCAGGAGGAGCCAGGAACAGACACTAACCCCAGGAGGAGACAGGGACAGACCAACCCTAACCCCAGGAGGAGACAGGAACAGACCAACCCTAACCCCAGGAGGAGACAGGGACAGACACTAACCCCAGGAGGAGACAGGGACAGCCCAACCCTAACCCCAGGAGGAGACAGGAACAGACACTAACCCCAGGAGGAGACAGGGACAGACCAACCCTAACCCCAGGAAGAGACAGGAACAGACACTAACCCCAGGAGGAGACAGGGACAGACCAACCCTAACCCCAGGAAGCGCGAGGAACAAACACTAACCCCAGCAGGAGCGAGGAACATACCAACCCTAACCCCAGGAGGAGACAGGAACAGACCAACCCTAACCCCAGGAGGAGACAGGAACAGACACTAACCCCAGGAGGAGACAGGAACAGACACTAACCCCAGGAGGAGACAGGGACAGACCAACCCTAACCCCAGGAGGAGACAGGGACAGACCAACCCTAACCCCAGGAGGAGACAGGAACAGACACTAACCCCAGGAGGAGACAGGAACAGACACTAACCCCAGGAGGAGACAGGAACAGACACTAACCCCAGGAGGAGACAGGAACAGACCAACCCTAACCCCAGGAGGAGACAGGGACAGACCAACCCTAACCCCAGGAGGAGACAGGGACAGACACTAACCCCAGGAGGAGACAGGGACAGACACTAACCCCAGGAGGAGACAGGGACAGACACTAACCCCAGGAGGAGACAGGGACAGACACTAACCCCAGGAGGAGACAGGAACATACACTAACCCCAGGAGGAGACAGGGACAGACCAACCCTAACCCCAGGAGGAGACAGGAACAGACCAGCCCTATCCCCAGGAGGAGACAGGGACAGACACTAACCCCAGGAGGAGACAGGGACAGACACTAACCCCAGGAGGAGACAGGGACAGACACTAACCCCAGGAGGAGACCGGAACAGACCAACCCTAACCCCAGGAGGAGACAGGAACAGACCAACCCTAACCCCAGGAGGAGACAGGAACAGACACTAACACCAGGAGGAGACAGGGACAGACCAACCCTAACCCCAGGAGGAGACAGGAACAGACCAACCCTAACCCCAGGAGGAGACAGGGACAGACACTAACCCCAGGAGGAGACAGGGACAGACACTAACCCCAGGAGGAGACAGGGACAGACCAACCCTAACCCCAGGAGGAGACAGGGACAGACCAACCCTAACCCCAGGAGGAGACAGGAACAGACACTAACCCCAGGAGGAGACAGGGACAGACCAACCCTAACCCCAGGAAGAGACAGGAACAGACACTAACCCCAGGAGGAGACAGGGACAGACCAACCCTAACCCCAGGAGGCGCGAGGAACAAACACTAACCCCAGCAGGAGCGAGGAACATACCAACCCTAACCCCAGGAGGAGACAGGAACAGACCAACCCTAACCCCAGGAGGAGACAGGAACAGACACTAACCCCAGGAGGAGACAGGAACAGACACTAACCCCAGGAGGAGACAGGAACAGACACTAACCCCAGGAGGAGACAGGAACAGACCAACCCTAACCCAAGGAGGAGACAGGAACAGACACTAACCCCAGGAGGAGACAGGGACAGACCAACCCTAACCCCAGGAGACAGGGACAGACCAACCCTAACCCCAGGAGGAGACAGGAACAGACACTAACCCCAGGAGGAGACAGGAACAGACCATCCCTAACCCCAGGAGGAGACAGGAACAGACACTAACCCCAGGAGGAGACAGGAACAGACATTAACCCCAGGAGGAGACAGGAACAGACCAACCCTAACCCCAGGAGGAGTCAGTAACAGACTAACCCTAACCCCAGGAGGAGACAGGTACAGACACTAACCCCAGGAGGAGACAGGGACAGACCAACCCTAACCCCTGGAGGAGTCAGGAACAGACCAGCCTTAACCCCAGGAGGAGTCAGGAACAGACCAGCCTTAACCCCAGGAGGAGTCAGGAACAGACCAGCCTTAACCCCAGGAGGAGACAGGGACAGACCAACCCTAACCCCTGGAGGAGTCAGGAACAGACCAGCCTTAACCCCAGGAGGAGACAGGTACAGACCAACCCTAACCCCAGGAGGAGACAGGAACAGACACTAACCCCAGGAGGACACAGGAACAGACCAACCCTAACCCCAGGAGGAGACAGGAACAGACACTAACCCCAGGAGGAGACAGGGACAGACCAACCCTAACCCCAGGACGAAACAGGAACAGACCAACCCTAACCCCAGGAGGAGACAGGAACATACCAACCCTAACCCCAGGAGGAGACAGGAACAGACCAACCCTAACCCCAGGAGGAGACAGGGACAGACACTAACCCCAGGAGGAGACAGGAACAGACCAACCCTAACCCCAGGAGGAGACAGGAACAGACACTAACCCCAGGAGGAGACAGGAACAGACCAACCCTAACCCCAGGAGGAGACAGGGACAGACCAACCCTAACCCCAGGAGGATACAGGGACAGACAAACCCTAACCCCAGGAGGAGACAGGGACAGACCAACCCTAACCCCAGGAGGAGACAGGAACAGACACTAACCCCAGGAGGAGACAGGAACAGACCAACCCTAACCCCAGGAGGAGACAGGGACAGACCAACCCTAACCCCAGGAGGAGACAGGGACAGACAAACCCTAACCCCAGGAGGAGACAGGGACAGACCAACCCTAACCCCAGGAGGAGACAGGAACATACCAACCCTAACCCCAGGAGGAGACAGGAACAGACCAACCCTAACCCCAGGAGGAGACAGGGACAGACCAGCCCTAACCCCAGGAGGAGTCAGGAACAGACTAACCCTAACCCCAGGAGGAGACAGGTACAGACACTAACCCCAGGAGGAGACAGGGACAGACCAACCCTAACCCCTGGAGGAGTCAGGAACAGACCAGCCTTAATCCCAGGAGGAGACAGGGACAGACCAACCCTAACCCCAGGAGGAGACAGGAACAGACCAACCCTAACCCCAGGAGGAGTCAGGAACAGACTAACCCTAACCCCAGGAGGAGACAGGTACAGACACTAACCCCAGGAGGAGACAGGGACAGACCAACCCTAACCCCTGGAGGAGTCAGGAACAGACCAGCCTTAACCCCAGGAGGAGACAGGGACAGACCAACCCTAACCCCAGGAGGAGACAGGGACAGACCAACCCTAACCCCAGGAGGAGACAGGGACAGACCAACCCTAACCCCAGGAGGAGACAGGAACAGACCAACCCTAACCCCAGGAGGAGACAGGAACAGACACTAACCCCAGGAGGAGACAGGGACAGACCAACCCTAACCCCAGGAGACAGGGACAGACCAACCCTAACCCCAGGAGGAGACAGGAACAGACACTAACCCCAGGAGGAGACAGGAACAGACCATCCCTAACCCCAGGAGGAGACAGGAACAGACACTAACCCCAGGAGGAGACAGGAACAGACACTAACCCCAGGAGGAGACCGGAACAGACCAACCCTAACCCCAGGAGGAGTCAGTAACAGACTAACCCTAACCCCAGGAGGAGACAGGTACAGACACTAACCCCAGGAGGAGACAGGGACAGACCAACCCTAACCCCTGGAGGAGTCAGGAACAGACCAGCCTTAACCCCAGGAGGAGTCAGGAACAGACCAGCCTTAACCCCAGGAGGAGTCAGGAACAGACCAGCCTTAACCCCAGGAGGAGACAGGGACAGACCAACCCTAACCCCTGGAGGAGTCAGGAACAGACCAGCCTTAACCCCAGGAGGAGACAGGTATAGACCAACCCTAACCCCAGGAGGAGACAGGAACAGACACTAACCCCAGGAGGACACAGGAACAGACCAACCCTAACCCCAGGAGGAGACAGGGACAGACCAACCCTAACCCCAGGAGGAAACAGGAACAGACCAACCCTAACCCCAGGAGGAGACAGGAACATACCAACCCTAACCCCAGGAGGAGACAGGAACAGACCAACCCTAACCCCAGGAGGAGACAGGGACAGACACTAACCCCAGGAGGAGACAGGAACAGACCAACCCTAACCCCAGGAGGAGACAGGAACAGACACTAACCCCAGGAGGAGACAGGAACAGACCAACCCTAACCCCAGGAGGAGACAGGGACAGACCAACCCTAACCCCAGGAGGAGACAGGGACAGACAAACCCTAACCCCAGGAGGAGACAGGGACAGACCAACCCTAACCCCAGGAGGAGACAGGAACAGACACTAACCCCAGGAGGAGACAGGAACAGACCAACCCTAACCCCAGGAGGAGACAGGGACAGACCAACCCTAACCCCAGGAGGAGACAGGGACAGACCAACCCTAACCCCAGGAGGAGACAGGGACAGACAAACCCTAACCCCAGGAGGAGACAGGGACAGACCAACCCTAACCCCAGGAGGAGACAGGAACAGACCAACCCTAACCCCAGGAGGAGACAGGGACAGACCAACCCTAACCCCAGGAGGAGACAGGGACAGACCAACCCTAACCCCAGGAGGAGACAGGGACAGACACTAACCCCAGGAGGAGACAGGGACAGACACTAACCCCAGGAGGAGACAGGAACAGACCAACCCTAACCCCAGGAGGAGACAGGAACAGACACTAACCCCAGGAGGAGACAGGGACAGACCAACCCTAACCCCAGGAGGAGACAGGAACAGACCAGCTCTAACCCAAGGAGGAAACAGGGACAGACACTAACCCCAGGAGGAGACAGGAACATACCAACCCTAACCCCAGGAGGAGACAGGGACAGACCAACCCTAACCCCAGGAGGAGACAGGAACAGACCAACCCTAACCCCAGGAGGAGACAGGGACAGTCAATCCTAACCCCAGGAGGAGACAGGAACAGACCAGCCCTAACCCCAGGAGGAGACAGGGACAGACACTAACCCCAGGAGGAGACAGGAACATACCAACCCTAACCCCAGGAGGAGACAGGGACAGACCAACCCTAACCTCAGGAGGAGACAGGAACATACCAACCCTAACCCCAGGAGGAGACAGGAACAGACCAACCCTAACCCCAGGAGGAGACAGGGACAGACACTAACCCCAGGAGGAGACAGGAACAGACCAACCCTAACCCCAGGAGGAGACAGGAACAGACACTAACCCCAGGAGGAGACAGGAACAGACCAACCATAACCCCAGGAGGAGACAGGGACAGACCAACCCTAACCCCAGGAGGAGACAGGGACAGACAAACCCTAACCCCAGGAGGAGACAGGGACAGACCAACCCTAACCCCAGGAAGAGACAGGAACAGACACTAACCCCAGGAGGAGACAGGAACAGACCAACCCTAACCCCAGGAGGAGACAGGGACAGACCAACCCTAACCCCAGGAGGAGACAGGGACAGACCAACCCTAACCCCAGGAGGAGACAGGGACAGACCAACCCTAACCCCAGGAGGAGACAGGGACAGACACTAACCCCAGGAGGAGACAGGGACAGACACTAACCCCAGGAGGAGACAGGAACAGACCAACCCTAACCCCAGGAGGAGACAGGAACAGACACTAACCCCAGGAGGAGACAGGGACAGACCAACCCTAACCCCAGGAGGAGACAGGAACAGACCAGCTCTAACCCCAGGAGGAGACAGGGACAGACACTAACCCCAGGAGGAGACAGGAACATACCAACCCTAACCCCAGGAGGAGACAGGAACAGACCAACCCTAACCCCAGGAGGAGACAGGAACAGACCAACCCTAACCCCAGGAGGAGACAGGGACAGTCAACCCTAACCCCAGGAGGAGACAGGGACAGACCAGCCCTAACCCCAGGAGGAGACAGGGACAGACACTAACCCCAGGAGGAGACAGGAACATCCCAACCCTAACCCCAGGAGGAGACAGGGACAGACCAACCCTAACCTCAGGAGGAGACAGGAACATACCAACCCTAACCCCAGGAGGAGACAGGGACAGACAAACCCTAACCCCAGGAGGAGACAGGGACAGACCAACCCTAACCCCAGGAAGAGACAGGAACAGACACTAACCCCAGGAGGAGACAGGAACAGACCAACCCTAACCCCAGGAGGAGACAGGGACAGACCAACCCTAACCCCAGGAGGAGACAGGGACAGACCAACCCTAACCCCAGGAGGAGACAGGGACAGACCAACCCTAACCCCAGGAGGAGACAGGGACAGACACTAACCCCAGGAGGAGACAGGGACAGACACTAACCCCAGGAGGAGACAGGAACAGACCAACCCTAACCCCAGGAGGAGACAGGAACAGACACTAACCCCAGGAGGAGACAGGGACAGACCAACCCTAACCCCAGGAGGAGACAGGAACAGACCAGCTCTAACCCCAGGAGGAGACAGGGACAGACACTAACCCCAGGAGGAGACAGGAACATACCAACCCTAACCCCAGGAGGAGACAGGAACAGACCAACCCTAACCCCAGGAGGAGACAGGAACAGACCAACCCTAACCCCAGGAGGAGACAGGGACAGTCAACCCTAACCCCAGGAGGAGACAGGGACAGACCAGCCCTAACCCCAGGAGGAGACAGGGACAGACACTAACCCCAGGAGGAGACAGGAACATACCAACCCTAACCCCAGGAGGAGACAGGGACAGACCAACCCTAACCTCAGGAGGAGACAGGAACATACCAACCCTAACCCCAGGAGGAGACAGGAACAGACCAACCCTAACCCCAGGAGGAGACAGGGACAGACCAACCCTAACCCCAGGAGGAGTCAGGAACAGACTAACCCTAACCCCAGGAGGAGACAGGTACAGACACTAACCCCAGGAGGAGACAGGGACAGACCAACCCTAACCCCTGGAGGAGTCAGGAACAGACCAGCCTTAACCCCAGGAGGAGACAGGGACAGACCAACCCTAACCCCAGGAGGAGACAGGAACAGACCAACCCTAACCCCAGGAGGACTCAGGAACAGACTAACCCTAACCCCAGGAGGAGACAGGTACAGACACTAACCCCAGGAGGAGACAGGGACAGACCAACCCTAACCCCTGGAGGAGTCAGGAACAGACCAGCCTTAACCCCAGGAGGAGACAGGGACAGACCAACCCTAACCCCAGGAGGAGACAGGGACAGACCAACCCTAACCCCAGGAGGAGACAGGGACAGACCAACCCTAACCCCAGGAGGAGACAGGGACAGACACTAACCCCAGGAGGATTCAGGAACAGACCAACCCTAACCCCAGGAGGAGACAGGGACAGACAAACCCTAACCCCAGGAGGAGACGGGAACAGACCAACCCTAACCCCAGGAGGAGACAGGAACAGACACTAACCCCAGGAGGAGACAGGGACAGACCAACCCTAACCCCAGGAGGAGACAGGGACAGACAAACCCTAACCCCAGGAGGAGACAGGGACAGACCAACCCTAACCCCAGGAGGAGACAGGGACAGACCAACCCTAACCCCAGGAGGAGACAGGGACAGACCAACCCTAACCCCAGGAGGAGACAGGAACAGACCAACCCTAACCCCAGGAGGAGACAGGGACAGACCAACCCTAACCCCAGGAGGAGACAGGAACAGACACTAACCCCAGGAGGAGACAGGGACAGACCAACCCTAACCCCAGGAGGAGACAGGAACAGACACTAACCCCAGGAGGAGACAGGGACAGACCAACCCTAACCCCAGGAGGAGACAGGAACAGACCAACCCTAACCCCAGGAGGAGACAGGAACAGACACTAACCCCAGGAGGAGACAGGGACAGACCAACCCTAACCCCAGGAGGAGACAGGGACAGACCAACCCTAACCCCAGGAGGAGACAGGGACAGACCAACCCTAACCCCAGGAGGAGACAGGGACAGACCAACCCTAACCCCAGGAGGAGACAGGAACAGACCAACCCTAACCCCAGGAGGAGACAGGAACAGACCAACCCTAACCCCAGGAGGAGACAGGGACAGACCAACCCTAACCCCAGGAGGAGACAGGAACAGACCAACCCTAACCCCAGGAGGAGACAGGGACAGACCAACCCTAACCCCAGGAGGAGACAGGGACAGACCAACCCTAACCCCAGGAGGAGACAGGAACATACCAACCCTAACCCCAGGAGGAGACAGGGACAGACCAACCCTAACCCCAGGAGGAGACAGGGACAGACCAACCCTAACCCCAGGAGGAGACAGGGACAGACCAACCCTAACCCCAGGAGGAGACAGGGACAGACCAACCCTAACCCCAGGAGGAGACAGGGACAGACCAACCCTAACCCCAGGAGGAGACAGGAACAGACCAACCCTAACCCCAGGAGGAGACAGGGACAGACCAACCCTAACCCCAGGAGGAGACAGGGACAGACCAACCCTAACCCCAGGAGGAGACAGGGACAGACCAACCCTAACCCCAGGAGGAGACAGGGACAGACCAACCCTAACCCCAGGAGGAGACAGGGACAGACCAACCCTAACCCCAGGAGACAGGACACCTGCCAGCGGTGGTTGGGTGTGGGACACAGAGAACAGGCTTAGTGCCCATTTAAACAGATTGGGGCCCTGTTAGACAGACTGACCCCACCCCAGCCCTGTTAGACAGACTGACCCCACCCCAGCCCTGTTAGACAGACTGACCCCACCCCAGCCCTGTTAGACAGACTGACCCCACCCCAGCCCTGTTAGACAGACCCCACCACCCCTGTTAGACAGACTGACCCCACCAACCCAGCCCTGTTAGACAGACTGACCCCACCACACCAGCCCTGTTAGACAGACTGACCCCACCAGACCTGTTAGACAGACTGACCCCGCCCCAGCCATTTTAGACAGACTGACCTACCACCCCTGTTATAGAGACTGACCCCACCACCCCAGCCCTGTTAGACAGACTGACCCCACCACCCCTGTTAAACAGACTGACCCCACCACCCCTGTTAGACAGACTGACCCCACCCCAGCCCTGTTAGACAGACTGACCCCACCAGCCATGTTAGACAGACTGACCCCACCCCAGCCCTGTTAGACAGACTGACCCCACCACCCCAGCCCTGTTAGACAGACTGACCCCACCAGCCATGTTAGACAGACTGACCCTACCCCAGCCCTGTTTGACAGACTGACCCCACCACCCCAGCCGTGTTAGACAGACTGACCCCACCCCAGCCCTGTTAGACAGACTGACCCCACCACCTCAGCCCTGTTAGACAGACTGACCCCACCAGCCCTGTTAGACAGACTGACCCCACCCCAGCCCTGCTAGACAGACTGACCCCACCCCAGCCCTGTTAGACAGACTGACCCCACCACCCCTGTTAGACAGACTGACCCCACCCCAGCCCTGTTAGACAGACTGACCCCACCCCAGCCCTGTTAGACAGACTGACCCCACCCCAGCCCTGTTAGACAGACTGACCCCACCACCCCTGTTAGACAGACTGACCCCACCACCCCAGCCCTGTTAGACAGACTGACCCCACCCCAGCCCTGTTAGACAGACTGACCCCACCCCAGCCCTGTTAGACAGACTGACCCCACCACTGCTGTTAGACAGACTGACCCCACCAGCCCTGTTAGACAGACTGACCCCACCACCCCAGCCCTGTTAGACAGACTGACCCCACCAGCCCTGTTAGACAGACTGACCCCACCACCCCTGTTAGACAGACTGACCCCACCACCCCTGTTAGACAGACTGACCCCACCCCAGCCCTGTTAGACAGACTGACCCCACCACCCCTGTTAGACACACTGACCCCACCACCCCAGCCCTGTTAGACAGACTGACCCCACCCCAGCCCTGTTAGACAGACTGACCCCACCCCAGCCCTGTTAGACAGACTGACCCCACCAGCCCTGTTAGACAGACTGACCCCACCACCCCAGCCCTGTTAGACAGACTGACCCCACCACCCCAGCCCTGTTAAACAGACTGACCCCACCCCAGCCCTGTTAGACAGACTGACCCCACCACCCCAGCCCTGTTAGACAGACTGACCCCACCCCAGCCCTGTTAGACAGACTGACCCCACCCCAGCCCTGTTAGACAGACTGACCCCACCCCAGCCCTGTTAGACAGACTGACCCCACCCCAGCCCTGTTAGACAGACTGACCCCACCACCCATGTTAGACAGACTGACCCCACCACAGCCCTGTTAGACAGACTGACCCCACCACCCCTGCCCTGTTAGACAGACTGACCCCACCACCCCTGTTAAACAGACTGACCCCACCCCAGCCCTGTTAGACAGACTGACCCCACCACCCCAGCCCTGTTAGACAGACTGACCCCACCACCCCTGTTAAACAGACTGACCCCACCCCAGCCCTGTTAGACAGACTGACCCCACCACCCCAGCCCTGTTAGACAGACTGACCCCACCACCCCTGTTAAACAGACTGACCCCACCCCAGCCCTGTTAGACAGACTGACCCCACCCCAGCCCTGTTAAACAGACTGACCCCACCCCAGCCCTGTTAGACAGACTGACCCCACCACCCCAGCCCTGTTAGACAGACTGACCCCACCAGCCATGTTAGACAGACTGACCCCACCACCCCAGCCCTGTTAGACAGACTGACCCCACCACCCCAGCCCTGTTAGACAGACTGACCCCACCACCCCAGCCCTGTTAGACAGACTGACCCCACCACCCCTGTTAGACAGACTGACCCCACCAGCCCTGTTAGACAGACTGACCCCACCCCAGCCCTGTTAGACAGACTGACCCCACCAGCCCTGGCCCTGAGAAGCGAGACCAATAAACCAAATCATGAGAAAACAAAAATATAATTACTTGACACATTGGGAAGAATTAACAAAAAAACTGGAATGCTATTTGACCCTAAACAGAGGGCAGAGTACCTGACCTCTGGGAAATGTAAAATTAAGAAAATCCTTGACTATGTACAGACTCAGTGAGCATAGCCTTGCTATTTAGAAAGGCTGCCGTAGGCAGACCTGGCTCTCGAGAGAAGAAAGACCATGTACTCACTGCCCACAAAATGAGGTGGAAACTGAGCTGCACTTCCTAACCTCCTGCCAAATGTATGACCATATTAGAGACACATCCATTGTGAAAAGTATGTGGACACTGCTTTAAATTTGTGGATTTAGCTATTTCAGTCACACCCGTTGCTGACAGGTGTATAAAATCGAGCACACAGCCATGCAATCTCCATAGACAAACATTGGCAGTAGAATGGCCTTACTGAAGAGCTCAGTGACTTTCAACGGGCACCGTCATAGGATGTCACCTTTCTAACAAGTCAGTTCGTCAAATTTCTGCCCCGGTCAACTGTAAGTGCTGTTATTGTGAAGTGGAAACGTCTAGGAACAACAACGGCTCAGCTGCAAAGTGGAAGGCCACACAAGCTCACAGAACGGGACCGCCGAGCGCTGAAGCGCGTAAAAATCATCTGTCCTCGGTTACAACACTCACTACCGAGTTCCAAACTGCCTCTGGAAGCAACGTCAGCACAAGAACTGTTTGTCGGGAGCTTCATGAAATGGGTTTCCATGGCCGAGCAGCCGCACACAAGCCTAAGATCACCATGCGCAATGCCAAGCATCGGCTGGAGTGGTGTAAAGCTCGCCACCATTGGACTGGAGAAGTGGAAACACGTTCTCTGGAATGATGAATCACACTTCACCATCTGGCAGTCCGACGGACTAATCTAGGTTTGGCAGTTGCCAGGAGAACGTTACCTGCCCAAATGCATAGTGGCAACTGTAAAGTTTGGTGGAGGAGGAATAATGGTCTGGGGCTGTTTTCCATGGTTTCCTAGTCCCCTTAGATCCTAAGGGAATCTTAACACTACAGCATACAATGACATTTTAGACAATTCTGTGCTTCTAACTTTGTGGCAACAGTTTGGTGAAGGCCATTTCCTGCTTCCGCATGACAATGCCCCCTTGCACAAAACGAGGTCCATACAGAAATGGTTTGTCGAGATCGGTGTAGAAGACCTTGACTGGCCTGCACAAAGCCCTGACCTCAACCCAATCGAACACCTTTGGGATGAATTGGAACGCAGACTGCGAGCCAGGCCTAATCGCCCAACATCAGTGCTCGACCTCATTAATGCTCTTGTGGCTGAATGGAAGCAAGTCCCCGCAGCAATGTTTCAACATCTAGTGGAAAGCCTTCCCAGAAGAGTGGAGGCTGTTATAGCAGCAATGTTCCAACATCTAGTGAAAAGCCTTCCCAGAAGAGTGGAGGCTGTTATAGCAGCAATGTTCCAACATCTAGTGGAAAGTCTTCCCAGAAGAGTGGAGGCTGTTATAGCAGCAATCTGTTATAGCAGCAGCAGAGAGAGAGGGGCTAAAATATAGGGAGTAATATCTTCAATAATGCCAAGGATTTACATAAAATAGTCTCAACCTGGTTTAGAAGTAAAATAATGATTATTTCACCCCCCAAAAAAAGACCATGAAATTGCTCTGCATTTAAAGTTTATATTGTCTAGAATAGACAGTGTTCTCTAAAATAGTACAAATGCTGATATGCTTTGTTTAATTTCTCTTAAATTCCACCTAACCAAAAATAGAAATGAACCTGAAATAATGAAATATTCTACCAACTCAACGTCTTTGACATCGCGATATAACCTGATTCAAACGTTCAATTCAAAGTTCTTATTTAGCGTAAGATGTTCTCTCAACCTCTCCTTCAATGTGTTTTCGGGGATATGATTGTTTTAAAACGGTACTGGGATAAGAAATGGACTCGCAAAATTTTGAAAATATATTTATTGAATATGTCAATCAAAATATACAAACGTTTGATTTCACAAAGAGACTCTCATAAGAGCAATAAAGTAAGAAATATCGTTTAAATATAGAACTATACATCTATGAATTAAATATTTATACAGTAAGGGGTGGTGTGGTCCTTGGTCCCGTGTCTTGAGCGGTGTATACAGATGCCTGGTTCTGTGGTCCAAAACCGGTCAGCAGTAGTCAGGGAGCCCGTCTTTATCCACATCTTATCCGTCTGAGAAATCGATCTCCTCCGCCTCCTCCCCCAGACCTTGAGAACCAGGACTCTTCACTGGGGTGGCCAGGCCCAGTTTAACCAGCTTGTTCTGCTGTTGCTCCAGACTCTGCTTGCGCCATTTGATGCGTCGATTCTGGAACCACACTTTAACCTGAAAATAAGAAAAGGAATTTTGGTTTTAGGGATTTTTTTTTTTACGTTATAAACGTCAGTGCCAATCGTATTATCGTTCTCATTCTTAAAAAAAAACTATTAAATTGGGGCTTTGCTTTGGTTCAAAGAAAGTTTGCAGTTTGAGTTGGAATCTGGTTTGTACCTGAGCCTCTGTGAGCTGCAGACCCGACGCCAGAAGGAACCTCTCCGAGCCGACCATGTACTGTTGCCGGGCGAACTCCTTCTCCAGACGGTCCAACTGCTCGTTGGTGAAGCTGGTGCGCATCCGCTTGGATTTCCCTTCCTTGTGTTTGAATGAGTGGGACATTGATAGACCTGTTTCTGTGAAGGAATGAGATGGACAACAGTTTAAAACCCATGTCGGACTTTTCTTTAGGCCACTGTGTTTAGTTTGGATTATTGAATAAGTTAGAATGGCACGTTAGATTGACATTTACCGTGTGCGTAAAAGGCCCCATGGCATGACGCGTGGTGGGAGAACCGTGGACAGCAGTAGACAGAGTATCCGGGTTGTGTGTGACTGTGCACCGGCGTGTGCAGCATGTTGGGCGAGTAGAGGTACTGTGGCAGCGCTGAGCTCATCTGGGTCTGGAAGGGATGTAGTGGCGCTGTCGGTTGGTATTTGAGTCTACAGTGAATGGGACTCGTTCGGTCTATGTGTGTCTCCGACGGCTTGGCGAGCAGGGCATCAATGGTGAAAGATTTCCCGCTGGCAGGCTTGGTCGCCGCTGCGCACTGGCTGCTGCTGCGCTGTGGATAGAGCGAAGCGTAATGGCGCATGGCGGAGTACCCGTACGCTCCCGCTCCTGTTGGTCTGTTCGGTACTTGCATGCTGTCAGTCGTGATGGAAAAAGGAAAAGCGAAGAAAATAAAGTTAAAACGTATGTCCAAAGTAGGCTGTTTCTCCTGGTGCAGCGTAGAGTAGTACTGCTCCCAACTGAAACAGATCCCTCTTTATACCCTCCCCGAACCTCGAGGTGTCAACAGCCCCCCAGCGGGGCTTTGTCTTTCTAAGATGAGAGGAACGAGCATCCCAATAACCTATCCAATTCATTGATGGTGTAGTACAAGCTGGGACTGTCAAATACCCTAATAGGACAAGACTCTGGAAGCTCAAGCACTGTGGGGGTGGGTAGGGGATCTCAGAGGGTTTAGTGGGATACAAATTCTTGCGTGGATCTGAGCTCCGAATGTAATCATTACCGCTGGGAAGGCCTTGATGTCACCAAATCATCTTATTTGGTCCCTTTTAAATCAAAGCTAGCCGACAGATGCTGCAAGCAGCGGAACAAATAGCTTCACAATTGGAGGGCGACTTTAAAAAAAGCTGTAACGTTAAAATCACATTGTAGACAAGTCTGCTGCTCAATAGGAATTATAGGTAACAATGTCAGGACTTTATTCAGGGCTTCGTTTTGATTGAAGAAAATTACGTTTTTCCTACGAGTTTGGAGAAAATGTTCCGTTTAATTGTGTAGGTGCATTATATAGTTGTGTGATTTAGCCAATCACGTGTCTTTGTGCTTGTATAGGCCTATGATGAGCAATGGACTGAATCAAATAAAGGCCTACTAAAATCAAGAATAATTGACTTTTTTTATAACTATTTTCCTGAAACTATTCACTCTCATGTTTAAAGCTATTTTCCTGATAGTATCTCTCCTGAAGCTAATTATAATTACATAAAGACTGGTCGCTGTCCAAAGTGTGTCTTTTTACAGTTGTGGTGTCACCCTAAACTGGAATAACTAGTGGGGCATCGCACGGGGCGTCAGATTCAGCAGGTCGGGTGCGCTGACAGAGAGCCGCTGCTGGTTTACTAACACCTACGTCACTAATCGCAGTCAGTGCGTTAATCCACCACTTGATCTCTTCATTAAAACACAACACCGGTGACAGAGAGGTTTCTCTGCGTTGTGCGTCATAACCGTTAACTTGTATATAACAGTTACCACACAATTTAAAATATTCAAATATCATAAATGCTTTATTACATCTTTCATTGTAGTGATGAAATTCATTGTAGTGATGACAAAATCCGTTATAGCCCACAATTTTAGAGGACACAATTGGGCTGGGTTGACAGGAAATGCGCAAGAGAGCAGCTCCCCATTATTGGTTCTTCATTAGAGACTTAAAAAGCCTCATGAAAAGCATCGCGGCTTCTTTAAAAGTAAGTGATTTTCTTTCTTACACTACTTTAGGACAAAGCCTCCTCTTTCAACCTGGGATTATGACCCGCTCTGCAAACTCCACCAGCTTCATTTGGAAGCAGCTGAGAGCGTCACTGTGAGCTTTACATAACAGTTAAGACATATTTGAACAGTGAAGAGAACCGTTAGTCACTTTGACTTCAGAGCCATTGTATTAATTCTATGTAGCTGACACTATGATGCCTAATGAACAAGGCAAACAGCGGGTTTTTGTCGACTCGGCCTGAACAATGAAACGGTCTTCTGATGAGTCACCGGGCAGACCACCCACCCCAGCGTAGTTTTCACACTAGTAGAGCCCAAAACATCTGGGTCACTGTTTACTTAACCTTCACGGGCCTGAGAAAGTAGCATCAACTCCTCACACAGGCTTTTATCACAAATCACAATGATGTCAATGTCACTCAACTTCAGAATTGATCTTTAGTTAGACAGAGTAGACAGCAGTCCTGTCCACTCAACTGACGGGCAACTATAATCCCTCCAGCGGGGAGTCTGAGTGGGGACAGTGATGATTAGTATGGTCAAATGAAGATAATATATGATGTTGTTTGATGTAAAATGAGTAATGGTTCCTATAGGCTACTGCCAATTCAGAGAGGAGCTACCAAAGCAGTGATCAAGAGCAGCTCCTTGTGTATTGGAGCCAGACAGGAAATACACTCTGGCCCATTGTTCAAGAGACCTCTTTTCATAGTCATGGCCAGGGGACGGCCTTAACCACCTAAAATCTGACACCCTGAACGACCTAATCTCTGACACCCTTAACCACCTGAACTCTGACACCCTTAACCACCTGAACTCTGACACCCTTAACCACCTGAACTCTGACACCCTTAACCACCTGAACTCTGACACCCTTAACCACCTGAACTCTGACACCCTTAACCACCTGAACTCTGACACCCTTAACCACCTGAACTCTGACACCCTTAACCACCTGAACTCTGACACCCTTAACCACCTAAACTCTGACACCCTTAACCACCTGAACTCTGACACCCTTAACCACCTGAACTCTGACACCCTTAACCACCTGAACTCTGACACCCTTAACCACCTGAACTCTGACACCCTTAACCACCTGAACTCTGACACCCTGAACGACCTAATCTCTGACACCCTTAACCACCTGAACTCTGACACCCTTAACCACCTAAAATCTGACACCCTGAACGACCTAATCTCTGACACCCTTAACCACCTGAACTCTGACACCCTGAACCACCTGAACTCTGACACCCTGAACCACCTGAACTCTGACACCCTTAACCACCTGAACTCTGACACCCTTAACCACCTGAACTCTGACACCCTTAACCACCTGAACTCTGACACCCTTAACCACCTGAACTCTGACACCCTTAACCACCTGAACTCTGACACCCTTAACCACCTGAACTCTGACACCCTTAACCACCTGAACTCTGACACCCTTAACCACCTGAACTCTGACACCCTTAACCACCTAAACTCTGACACCCTTAACCACCTAATCTCTGACACCCTTAATAAACTCTGACACCCTTAACCACCTAAACTCTGACGCCCTTAACCACCTGAACTCTGACACCCTTAACCACCTAATCTCTGACACCCTTAATAAACTCTGACAACCTTAACCAACTGAACTCTGACACCCTTAACCACCTGAACTCTGACACCGTTAACAAACTCTGACGCCCTTAACCACCTAATCTCTGACACCCTTAACAAACTCCGACACCCTTAACCACCTAAACTCTGACACCCTTAATAAACTCTGACATCCTTAATAAACTCTGACACCCTTAATAAACTCTGACACCCTTAATAAACTCTGACACCCTTAACCACCTAAACTCTGACACCGTTAATAAACTCTGACACCCTTTTATGGCATTTTCCAAACAACGCAAATGTAGCACATTATCTATTTAACTGTTTCCATCACCTTTTATGATGTTTGTGTTTTGTGGACTATATTTCTCTTTCGTTTCCAACTGCTCAGGTGAAAAGCAGCTGGAGACAGGTGGTGTGACAACCAGTAGGCTCCTCCCCAATTGACACGTGATTTAATGAGAAAGCCCAGGAAGGCACTCTGAAGAGAAAGCCCAGAGAGGCACTCTGAAGAGAAAGCCCAGAGAGGCACTCTGAAGAGAAAGCCCAGAGAGGCACTCTGAATAGAAAGCCCAGAGAGGCACTCTGAAGAGAAAGCCCAGAGAGGCACTCTGAAGAGAAAGCCCAGAGAGGCACTCTGAAGAGAAAGCCCAGAGAGGCACTCTGAAGAGAAATCCCAGGAAGGCACTCTGAAGAGAAAGCCCAGAGAGGCACTCTGAAGAGAAAGCCCAGAGAGGCACTCTGAAGAGAAAGCCCAGAGAGGCACTCTGAAGAGAAAGCCCAGAGAGGCACTCTGAAGAGAACGCCCAGAGAGGCACTCTGAAGAGAAAGCCCAGAGAGGCACTCTGAAGAGAAAGCCCAGAGAGGCACTCTGAAGAGAAAGCACAGAGAGGCACTCTGAAGAGAAAGCCCAGAGAGGCACTCTGAAGAGAAAGCCCAGAGAGGCACTCTGAAGAGAAAGCCCAGAGAGGCACTCTGAAGAGAAAGCCCAGAGAGGCACTCTGAAGAGAAAGCCCAGAGAGGCACTCTGAAGAGAAAGCCCAGAGAGGCACTCTGAAGAGAAAGCCCAGAGAGGCACTCTGAAGAGAACGCCCAGAGAGGCACTCTGAAGAGAACGCCCAGAGAGTCACTCTGAAGAGAAAGCCCAGGAAGGCACTCTGAAGAGAAAGCCCAGAAAGGCACTCTGAAGAGAAAGCCCAGAGAGGCACTCTGAAGAGAAAGCCCAGAGAGGCACTCTGAAGAGAAAGCCCAGAGAGGCACTCTGAAGAGAAAGCCCAGAGAGGCACTCTGAAGAGAAAGCCCAGAGAGGCACTCTGAAGAGAAAGCCCAGAGAGGCACTCTGAAGAGAAAGCCCAGAGAGGCACTCTGAAGAGAAAGCCCAGGAAGGCACTCTGAAGAGAAAGCCCAGGAAGGCACTCTGAAGAGAAAGCCCAGGAAGGCACTCTGAAGAGAAAGCCCAGAGAGGCACTCTGAAGAGAAAGCCCAGAGAGGCACTCTGAAGAGAAAGCCCAGAGAGGCACTCTGAAGAGAAAGCCCAGAGAGGCACTCTGAAGAGAAAGCCCAGAGAGGCACTCTGAAGAGAAAGCCCAGAGAGGCACTCTGAAGAGAACGCCCAGAGAGTCACTCTGAAGAGAAAGCCCAGGAAGGCACTCTGAAGAGAAAGCCCAGAGAGGCACTCTGAAGAGAAAGCCCAGAGAGGCACTCTGAAGAGAAATCCCAGGAAGGCACTCTGAAGAGAAAGCCCAGAGAGGCACTCTGAAGAGAAAGCCCAGAGAGGCACTCTGAAGAGAAAGCCCAGAGAGGCACTCTGAAGAGAAAGCCCAGAGAGGCACTCTGAAGAGAAAACCCAGAGAGGCACTCTGAAGAGAAAGCCCAGAGAGGCACTCTGAAGAGAACGCCCAGAGAGTCACTCTGAAGAGAAAGCCCAGAGAGGCACTCTGAAGAGAAAGCCCAGAGAGGCACTCTGAAGAGAAAGCCCAGAGAGGCACTCTGAAGAGAAAGCCCAGAGAGGCACTCTGAAGAGAAAGCCCAGAGAGGCACTCTGAAGAGAAAGCCCAGAGAGGCACTCTGAAGAGAAAGCCCAGAGAGGCACTCTGAAGAGAAAGCCCAGAGAGGCACTCTGAAGAGAAAGCCCAGAGAGGCACTCTGAAGAGAAAGCCCAGAGAGGCACTCTGAAGAGAAATCCCAGGAAGGCACTCTGAAGAGAAAGCCCAGAGAGGCACTCTGAAGAGAAAGCCCAGAGAGGCACTCTGAAGAGAAAGCCCAGAGAGGCACTCTGAAGAGAAAGCCCAGAGAGGCACTCTGAAGAGAAAGCCCAGAGAGGCACTCTGAAGAGAAAGCCCAGAGAGGCACTCTGAAGAGAAAGCCCAGAGAGGCACTCTGAAGAGAACGCCCAGAGAGTCACTCTGAAGAGAAAGCCCAGGAAGGCACTCTGAAGAGAAAGCCCAGAGAGGCACTCTGAAGAGAAAGCCCAGAGAGGCACTCTGAAGAGAAAGCCCAGAGAGGCACTCTGAAGAGAAAGCCCAGAGAGGCACTCTGAAGAGAAAGCCCAGAGAGGCACTCTGAAGAGAAAGCCCAGAGAGGCACTCTGAAGAGAAAGCCCAGAGAGGCACTCTGAAGAGAAAGCCCAGAGAGGCACTCTGAAGAGAAAGCCCAGAGAGGCACTCTGAAGAGAAAGCCCAGGAAGGCACTCTGAAGAGAAAGCCCAGAGAGGCACTCTGAAGAGAAAGCCCAGAGAGGCACTCTGAAGAGAAAGCCCAGGAAGGCACTCTGAAGCACTGTCATCATAATCACAGTGCTGTAAGGGGCTGCTTTTGGCGCCTGATCGACACATTTAGCAGCCACTGTAAGCAGGCCCTTTCTTGTCCTTCCACACCTATCACTAACCATCACTAATGAGTTTATGAAGCCATTATAGAATGCCTCAGTGTCCAGCCTCTGTCACCTTACTGCTACTGTGGCCACTGGGTCGTTGTGCTGGGACAATAAGGAGCAATGGGCCTCAGGACTCAACTTGACTATGAATGGGGCTAGAATGAATGGACAGGTATGGTCCGTCTGGCTCCAATACACAACTAGACCCAGGCCCTGGTTCAACAGCTTTCAGTTTTATATGTGTAATGAATACATTGGAAATGTCCTCTCCCCTGTCACCTTTGATAAGACTCGATTTGAGGGTAAGTCGACGATGCCTGCATAAGGTCGTTGTTAACATGTCTTTGAGCTGGATCATGTGATATGTCATGACAGTTTATCACAACTGTTGTCCTATTGCTGGTCTGCACCATAAACATTTTTTTACAAAGCACGATAAACTGAAACCTTTAAAAGTGAAATTCTACACCCTTTTCCGTCCGTCATGCAATATGTATGGTTGAACCGGTAAGGTGACATAAGTTGTAAATAAACTGTAATTACATTTTTGGTGATGACAAAATGCTCTGTGTTTCACTTTGTGGAACTGTGAACTGTGGCTAGAAAAAAGCAGCATGTTTGGACACGCAGCCACTGCCTACATATTTGTCCAAGCCTGAAGAATACTAATGGTATTTGACTTTTGTGTGTTAGTGATACGAACATGTTCCTACATGTCAAGGTCATAGCGATAGATACATAGAGTATGTAAGACAGGTAGTTATGAGGCATGGCAGAGGTCTGGGTTTAAGGTTAGCCATGCTAGCATATTTACCCAGGTTTATCAGGATGTAGCTAAATGGGATACTGTTAACATATTTAACCAGGTTTATCAAGATGTAGCTAAATGGTATATGGTTAACATATTTACCCAGGTTTATCAAGGTGTAGCTAAATGGGATATGGTTAACATATTTAACCAGGTTGATCAAGGTGTAGCTAAATGGTATATGGTTAACATATTTAACCAGGTTTATCAAGGTGTAGCTAAATGGGATATGGTTAACATATTTACCCAGGTTTATCAAGGTGTAGCTAAATGGGATATGGTTAACGCTAGCTTGTGGCAGGTCTTTGGTTAGGTGACAGTGACTAGTTCAACTGTGGTTTACCTGAACTAGTTCACCTGCGGTTTACCTGAACTAGTTCACCTGTGGTTACCTGTACTAGTTCACCTGTGGTTTACCTGAACTAGTTCACCTGTGGTTACCTGAACTAGTTCACCTGTGGTTACCTGTACTAGTTCACCTGTGGTTACCTGTACTAGTTCACCTGTGGTTTACCTGAACTAGTTCACCTGTGGTTTACCTGTACTAGTTCACCTGTGGTTACCTGTACTAGTTCACCTGTGGTTACCTGAACTAGTTCACCTGTGGTTACCTGAACTAGTTCACCTGTGGTTACCTGTACTAGTTCACCTGGGTTTACCTGTACTAGTTCACCTGTGGTTACCTGTACTAGTTCACCTGGGTTTACCTGAACTAGTTCACCTGTGGTTACCTTTACTAGTTCACCAGTGGTTACCTGAACTAGTTCACCTGGGTTTACCTGAACTAGTTCACCTGTGGTTTACCTGAACTAGTTCACCTGTGGTTATCTGAACTAGTTCACCTGTGGTTACCTGTACTAGTTCACCTGGGTTTACCTGAACTAGTTCACCTGGGTTTACCTGAACTAGTTCACCTGTGGTTACCTTTACTAGTTCACCTGTAGTTTATCTGAACTAGTTCACCAGTGGTTACCTGAACTAGTTCACCTGTGGTTACCTGTAGGCCTGCTAGTTTGTCTGTTAGTGGGAGAGTTTGTAACATACAACATACAGTGGGGAGAACAAGTATTTGATACACTGCCGATTTTGCAGGTTTTCCTATTAACAAAGCATGTAGAGGTCTGTAATTTTGATCATAGGTACACTTCAACTGTGAGAGACGGAATCTAAAACAAAAATCCAGAAAATCACATTGTATGATTTTTAAGTAATTCATTTGCATTTTATTGCATGACATAAGTATTTGATACATCAGAAAAGCAGAACTTAATATTTGGTACAGAAACCTTTGTTTGCAATTACAGAGATCATACGTTTCCTGTAGTTCTTGACCAGGTTTGCACACACTGCAGCAGGGATTTTGGCCCACTCCTCCATACACACCTTCTCCAGATCCTTCAGGTTTCGGGGCTGTCGCTGGGCAGTGGCGTGCCGTGGGCCTGGGGCCTGGGCCTTCAGTGAGGTCCTACACAGTCCCACCCGAATTAATCCACCTCTTATTACCATCATTATGATGCCATGGCTCTAGACACTATACATTTAGACAGAAACGCAGTATAACCAGGCGTTGCGTCACCTTGAAATTGACAAATGGACATTTTTGGGTAAACAGTGTTTACCCAAAAACATGACACAATCAATGAGTCTTTTCAATATTTCCCTTCACCTTTTCATTGTGCAGCTCCGTTGCCCTGCGCGCTTGTTCGTTGAGCTGTAGATCCACTCCGGTGTCCCCAAAAGTTTTCAAAAGCACCATTGCTTCTAAGTGCCCAGCCGTACTTTGGTGTCTCGTTGCTGCCTTGGTTAGACAACTCAAGTTTGCAAAGCCAGTGTGGCTCCAAACACCAAATCGATCACTTGCAAATAATAGGCATTCCCAGCAGTACAGTTTGCAGTGCTTCTCGGAGCCTGTGAGCCATTGATAGCGCTCGTAGTTGGAACCCCTTTCCCGCCTGTGACAGGCTTTGTAGCGTCGGCGTCGGGCGACCTCTCCTTACAATGTCTAACTTTTCTTGAAAAGTTCGTCTTGAGAATGGCGTTATAATTATATCCTCGACCAAATCGATATCTTCTCCTCCTTCCGCCATTGTGGGTTGAAAAAACAGCTTAGTAGTACGCGAATTAATTCGTTTATCAAATTCAGTTTCCTAGTTCTGCATAGACCTGCCCATAGGACCTGCCTCTCAATATTGGTAATCCAATAAAAAGACGTGCACGCACTACGCCTGCTAGCTGGCTCCTGTGTAACACTGGAGCCAGCCAGCAGGCGTACAATAGCCAACTCTAAAGCTGATTGGTTGACACTAAATTTTCATTTCCATTCACTATAAGCTACAAGCGCCCGCACTGTTGATTCTGAAGGCCTGAGGGCAGATTTTAGACCCCTGGCAACACATGATGGCTGAATATGATTGGATAAAAGATCTAACATAAAGACCAGCCCTCCAAATCTCAACCTGGGGCTGGAAGCAGTGCAACCAAGAGGAAAGCTATGAAATGAAGAGTATAACTCTTACTCTGGGGAATAATTTAATACATATTTGTGGGAAAATATATTTAAAAAAAAAAATTATATTCTGATGATGTTTAGGCCAGCAGAGAAGGCCTTGCTGGCCCTGACGGCCCACCACTGTCGCTGGGCAATACGGACTTTCAGCTCCCTCCAAAATAGTGTATATCAACACCATGTGTTGAAAAATGTGAGATCCCACTGATTCCGCAGTGGTTCCGGTAGTTTCTTCGATTCCAAGTTGCTTTCAAACACCGACCTCTACTAGGATGTGTTCATGCAGAATCACCTGTACAGTAGCATGAAGGCAGGGACCAAAACACTCACAGATGACAGGGGTTGAATCCTGCCAAATACATGTTATTTAGAAAATCGTTTCATGTGACACTTTCTGAACATTGTTGTTCAAACAATGCATTTTATTTCTGAAGCATCCTTAATAACCCTAACCTAAAAAGAAGAGCATGATAGAAGGTGCCTGTAATGGTGGCTGACGATAGGCTACTAAGACCCCCCCATACTACTAAGACCCCCCCATACTACTAAGACCCCCCCATACTGCTAGACCCCCCCATACTACTAATACCCCCCATACTACTAAGACCCCCCCATACTACTAAGACCCCCCATACTACTAAGACCCCCCCATACTACTAAGACCCCCCCATACTACTAAGACCCCCCCATACTACTAGACCCCCCAATACTACTAAGACCCCCCCATACTACTAAGACCCCCCATACTGCTAAGACCCCCCATACTACTAAGACCCCCCATACTACTAAGACCCCCCATACTGCTAAGACCCCCCATACTACTAAGACCCCCCATACTACTAAGACCCCCCATACTACTAGACCCCCCATACTACTAAGACCCCCCATACTGCTAAGACCCCCCATACTGCTAGACCCCCCCATACTACTAATACCCCCCATACTACTAGACCCCCCATACTACTAAGACCCCCCATACTACTAATACCCCCCATACTACTAGACCCCCCATACTACTAAGACCCCCCATATTACTAAGACCCCCCCATACTGCTAGACCCCCCATATTACTAAGACCCCCCATACTACTAAGACCCCCCCATACTACTAAGACCCCCCCATACTACTAATCAATCAATCAAGTTTATTTTATATAGCCCTTCGTACATCAGCTAATATCTCGAAGTGCTGTACAGAAACCCAGCCTAAAACCCCAAACAGCAAGCAATGCAGGTGTAGAAGCACGGTGGCTAGGAAAAACTCCCTAGAAAGGCCAAAACCTAGGAAGAAACCTAGAGAGGAACCAGGCTATGAGGGGTGGCCAGTCCTCTTCTGGCTGTGCCGGGTGGAGATTATAACAGAACTATGCCAAGATGTTAAAAAATGTTCATAAGTGACAAGCATGGTCAAATAATAATCATGAATAATTTTCAGTTGGCTTTTCATAGCCGATCATTAAGAGTTGAAAAACAACAGGTCTGGGACAGGTGGCGGTTCCATAACCGCAGGCAGAACAGTTGAAACTGGAATAGCAGCAAGGCCAGGCGGACTGGGGACAGCAAGGTGTCATCATGCCCGGTAGTCCTGACGTATGGTCCTAGGGCTCAGGTCCTCCGAGAGAAAGAAAGAGAGAACGAGAGAATTAGAGAGAGCATACTTAAATTCACACAGGACACTGGATAAGACCCCCATACTACTAGACCCCTCATACTACTAAGACCCCCCATATTACTAAGACCCCCCATACTACTAAGACCCCCCATACTACTAAGACCCCCCATACTACTAAGACCCCCCATATTACTAAGACCCCCCATATTACTAAGACCCCCCATACTACTAAGACCCCCCATACTACTAAGACCCCCCCATACTGCTAAGACCCCCCATACTACTAATACCCCCCCATACTACTAAGACCCCCCCATACTACTAAGACCCCCATACTGCTAATACCCCCCCATACTACTAAGACCCCCCATACTGCTAAGACCCCCCCATACTGCTAAGACCCCCCATACTGCTAAGACCCACCATTAACCCATAGCTCGACTAACCGCTGTGCCACAGAGATTTGATGAATATTGGTGGAAATAATGTGTCAGATTGCCTTGTGGTTAGAGTGTTCAGCCAGTAACGGAAAAGTCGCTGGTTTGAACACTCGAGCCGACAAGGTGAAAGATCTGTCGATGTGCCCCTGAGCGAGGTCCTTAACCCATAGCTCCAGGGGCCGTACTACTATGCTGCCCTACAAAGGCAACACACATTAACTATGAATTTGGTCAAAAATCTTTGATCTGTTGAAATGGCCGGGTATATTATCTGATTAATGTAGTATTTAGTTTCCGGACACAAGAACAAGACAGTTGATCAGAATATATCATCTGTCTAGACAGAAAAATACTTTGAAGTCAGATTTAGCTCTAACAAGAAGGATGTAATTACTGTGTTTTGCCTTTGTAAGGCAGTATGGCTGACCTTGTAAAGCAAGACATTTCACTGCACTGAGCCAGTGTATATGTTTAGCCTTTGTAAGGCAGTAAATTAATAATAGTAATTATCAATCAGCATGTTCAAATACAGGCATGACATTTGTCACAAGCCGGCTCATAGCCTGTGACAAAAATGAGGGGACACGAACAGGTATAGGCCAAATTAAAAAGGTTCTTTATTCTACAACAAACTATTAACTTTAAACTAAGAAAAAGGAATGAGGTGTGGAAGTATCATGATGTAAGGTGTATGTAAAGTGCAGGGATGCGTGAATCTGTGTGTGTAAACATGACTGAGTGAAAACTATGTAAAACTACAAAGGAACAAACAAAACAGGATCATACCTGGAGGAGCAGAGAGAGAGAGAAGTGATTAGTGAAACAGTTTTATACCCTGAGCCCAGGTGGCTCCAATCACTAACGACCCTCCTCTGCCTGCAGGAGGAACCGTGACACATTTAAAAAAATATATAAATATTTTACCTTTATTTAACTAGGCAGGTCAGTTAAGAACAAATTCTTATTTTCAATGACGGCCTAGGAACAGTGGGTTAACTGGCTTGTTCAGGGGGCAGAACGACAGACTGTTACCTTGTCAGTTCGGGGATTTGATCTTGCAACCTTTCAGTTACAAGTCCAACACTCTAACCACTAGGCTACCTGCCGCCCCGAAATCACAATAAACATATTCAGTTTTATATATATAAAAAACTGAATATATTTGTGATTTCATCTGTCTAGACAGAAAACATATTCAGTGTTATACAAACATATTCAGTTTTTTATATATATAAAAAACTGAATATGTTTGTTGTGATTTCTGGGCGACAGGTAGCCTGGTATACTCAGTATATGTAGTAATATATATATATATACTGACACATACTGTATATTACTACATATATATATATATATATATATATATACTACATACACTGAGTATACTAAACATTAGGAACATGGACTCTACAAGGTGTGGAAAGCGTTCCACAGGGATGCTGACCCATGTTGACTCCAATGCTTCCCACTGTTGTGTCAAGTTGGCTGGATGTCCTTTGGGTCGTGGACCATTCTTGACACACATAGGAAACTGTTCAGTGTGAAAAAACCAGCAGCGTTGCAGTTCTTGACACAAACCGGTGCGTCTGGCACCTACAACCATAACCCGTTCAAAGGCACTTCAATATTTTGTCTTGCCCATTCACCCTCTGAATGGAACACATACACAATCCATGTCTCAATTGTCTCAAGCCTTTAAAATCCCACTTTAACCTGTCTCCCCCTCTTCATCTACACTGATTGAAGTGGATTTAACAAGTGACATCAGTAAGGAATCATAGCGTTCACCTGGATTCACCTGGTCAGTCTGTCATGGAAAGAGCAGGTGTTCTTAATGTTTTGACCTCTCTGTACATCACAATAAACATATTCAGCCAATAATCAATACATTACTAAATACATACACACTTTAATCGATAGTGTAGAACCCTGCATACAACAGAATTGGACCAGGTAACAACCCAGTAACTAAGTTGGGTAGACCGAACATAGTAAATGTAATTCCGAGACACTCCAATTTAGTATGAAATACTATGTTTCCTGTGGTATGTATTCATTTGTGGCTGTCATCTATTTGACATTATATGTCACCAATTACAATTCTTACAATACTGTACAGTCGTGGCCAAAAGTTTTGAGAATGACACAAATATTAATTTTCACAAAGTCTGCTGCCTCAGTTTGTTGATGGCAATTTGCATATACTCCAGAATGTTATGAAGAGTGATCAAATGAATTGCAATTAATTGCAAAGTCCCTCTTTGCCATGCAAATGAACTGAATCCCCCAAAAACATTTCCACTGCATTTCAGCCCTGACATAAAAGGACCAGCTGACATCATGTCAGTGATTCTCTCATTAACACAGGTGTGAGTGTTGACGAGGACAAGGCTGGAGATCACTCTGTCATGCTGATTGAGTTCGAATAACAGTCTGGAAGCTTCAAAAGGAGGGTGGTGCTTGGAATCATTGTTCTTCCTCTGTCAATCATGATTACCTGCAAGGAAACACGTGCCGTCATCATTGCTTTGCACAAAAATGGCTTCACAGGCAAGGATATTGCTGCCAGCAAGATTGCACCTAAATCAACCATTTATCGGATCATCAAGAACTTCAAGGAGAGCGGTTCAATTGTTGTGAAGAAGGCTTCAGGGCGCCCAAGAAAGTCCAGCAAGCGCCAGGACCGTCTCCTAAAGTTGATTCAGCTGCGGGATTGGGGCACCACCAGTACAGAGCTTGCTCAGGAATGGCAGCAGGCAGGTGTGAGTGCATCTGCACGCACAGTGAAGCGAAGACTTTTGGAGGATGGTCTGGTGTCAAGAAGGGCAGCAAAGAAGCCACTTCTCTCCAGGAAAAACATCAGGGACAGACTGATATTCTGAAAAAGTTACAGGGATTGGACTGCTGAGGACTGGGGTAAAGTCATTTTCTCTGATGAATCCCCTATCCAATTGTTTGGGGCATCCGGAAAAAAGCTTGCCCAGAGAAGACAAGGTGAGCGCTACCATCAGTCCTGTGTCATGCCAACAGTAAAGCCTCCTGAGACCATTTATGTGTGGGGTTGCTTCTCAGCCAAGGGAGTGGGCTCACTCACAATTTTGCCTAAGAACACAGCCATGAATAAAGAATGGTACCAACAAATCCTCCGAGAGCAACTTCTCCCAACCATCCAGGAACAGTTTGGTGACGAACAATGCCTTTTCCAGTATGATGGAGCACCTTGCCATAAGGCAAAAGTGATAACTAAGTGGCTCGGGGAACAAAACATCGATATTTTGGGTCCATGGCCAGGAAACTCCCCAGACATTAATCCCATTGAGAATTTGTGGTCAATCCTCGAGGCGGGTGGACAAACAAAACCCCACAAATTCTGACAAACGCCAATCATTGATTATGCAAGAATGGGCTGCCATCAGTCAGGATGTGGCCCAGAAGTTATTTGACAGCATGCCCGGGCGGATTGCAGAGGTCTTGAAAAAGAAGGGTCAACACTGCAAATATTGACTCTTTGCATCAACTTCATGTAATTGTCAATAAAAGCCTTTGCCACTTATGAAATGCTTGTAATTATACTTCACTATTCCATAGTAACATCTGACAAAAATATCTAGACACTGAAGCAGCAAACTTTGTGGAAATTAATATTTGTGTCATTCTCAAAACTTTTGGCCACGACTGTATGTTACGAATTTCAATTCGTAAAATATGTTACTGATTTTCAAAAAGGATGATATGTCACACTTTCCAATTGGTTGTGTCTAATAGTGGCTAAAGGGTCACTAGACGTTGCCGTTATATGGCCGGCCACCCATCCTACCTCCCTCCATTCCGTCCTCCCTATTGTCATACCTGTCTTATATAACCATACCAAATGTAATATATGAACCCATCTCCGATTCACGAGATTAGGTTTACTATGTTACGTCTAGTCTATGAGACCAGGCTGCAGTAACCTGTTAGTGAATGAGACTCTGTGGTAACCTGTTAGTGAATGAGACTCTGTGGTAACCTGTTAGTGAATGAGACTCTGGTAACCTGTTAGTGAATGAGACTCTGGTAACCTGTTAGTGAATGAGACTCTGGTAACCTGTTAGTGAATGAGACTCTGGTAACCTGTTAGTGAATGAGACTCTGTGGTAACCTGTTAGTGAATGAGACCCTGGTAACCTGTTAGTGAATGAGACTCTGGTAACCTGTTAGTGAATGAGACTCTGGTAACCTGTTAGTGAATGAGACTCTGGTAACCTGTTAGTGAATGAGACTCTGTGGTAACCTGTTAGTGAATGAGACTGGTAACCTGTGGTAACCTGTTAGTGAATGAGACTCTGGTAACCTGTTAGTGAATGAGACTCTGTTAACCTGTTAGTGAATGAGACTCTGGTAACCTGTTAGTGAATGAGACTCTGTGGTAACCTGTTAGTGAATGAGACCCTGGTAACCTGTTAGTGAATGAGACTCTGTGGTAACCTGTTAGTGAATGAGACTCTGGTAACCTGTTAGTGAATGAGACTCTGGTAACCTGTTAGTGAATGAGACTCTGGTAACCTGTTAGTGAATGAGACTCTGTGGTAACCTGTTAGTGAATGAGACTCTGGTAACCTGTTAGTGAATGAGACTCTGGTAACCTGTTAGTGAATGAGACTCTGGTAACCTGTTAGTGAATGAGACTCTGTGGTAACCTGTTAGTGAATGAGACTCTGGTAACCTGTTAGTGAATGAGACTCTGGTAACCTGTTAGTGAATGAGACTCTGGTAACCTGTTAGTGAATGAGACTCTGTGGTAACCTGTTAGTGAATGAGACTCTGTGGTAACCTGTTAGTGAATGAGACTCTGGTAACCTGTTAGTGAATGAGACTCTGTGGTAACCTGTTAGTGAATGAGACTCTCTGGTAACCTGTTAGTGAATGAGACTCTGTGGTAACCTGTTAGTGAATGAGACTCTGGTAACCTGTTAGTGAATGAGACTCTGTGGTTAGTGTGGACTCGTAATGTTAGTGAATGAGACTCTGTGGTAACCTGTTAGTGAATGAGACTCTGGTAACCTGTTAGTGAATGAGACATGGTAACCTGTTAGTGAATGAGACTCTGGTA
This sequence comes from Salvelinus namaycush, assembly GCF_016432855.1. Lineage (NCBI taxonomy): Eukaryota > Metazoa > Chordata > Actinopteri > Salmoniformes > Salmonidae > Salvelinus > Salvelinus namaycush. The sequence goes on from NC_052321.1 coordinate 2,601,487, forward strand.
ACCTGTTAGTGATGAGACTCTGGTAACCTGTTAGTGAATGAGAGACTCTGGTAACCTGTTAGTGAATGAGACTCTGTGGTAACCTGTTAGTGAATGAGACCTCTGGTAACCTGTTAGTGAATGAAACTCTGGTAACCTGTTAGTGAATGAGACTTGGTAACCTGTAGTGAATGAGACT